>NC_053155.1:175149783-175317283 GCF_016835505.1 Polypterus senegalus | reverse complement strand
AAGGGTAAAGAGGATGGTGTTGCACTCTTATGTCTATTTTATTATTGACGTGAAATATGTGTATTCTGTAGAATCATCCTTACTTTTATATGCCTTTATCTGATAACTCGGTGAATCTGTTTTCTTTGAATACCCAGTTAAATAATTATGGTAACAGTGGCTCTAAAAAAAAAATTGAAAACCTTTTTTAACTTTCTTATTTTAGAATGGTTTTAAGTTCTGACACAAAAAAAAATTTCGCATGGCTTAAGTAAGATACGTTCTTGACATTAAGTTGATGTAGGTGGCGCAAAATGCAGAAAGCTGTCAGGAGGCCACAAAATTTAGTTTATACCTGGCACATAAATACAAAAAACACACACAACAGTATACATATATACAGTAGGAACCAACCTAATGAAATGTTCATTGTGAAAAAATGTACATCTGCTGTATTCTCTTTCATGCTCATGTTGTGCCTCTAACTTTTTTCCAAACCTCACCATAATTCAATAGTATTAATGCTACTTGTGCACTGAAATCACTGAGTTATAGTGCCTATATACAATAAATGCAAAAGTGAATTTGCATTGGGAACATATTTTGAACATATATTAAATTCTTCTGTGTTCTAACAACTAATGGTATTGCCCAGTGGGCAAGAATTTATAGAGATGAGGTTAAAGGGAGATTGAGGATCTATACTTTGGTACTGTTTCTTTATTTCCAATTTTTTTTTCACATATTGCATTTTTTTTTTCTCCAAAAGTGCAATTGGAAATATCAGAACATAGTTTAAGAAAGGGAAGGTGTTAGGAAAGACTGCTAGTTTGCCAAAATCTAAATACGCTTTTTGTGGAGCATCTACAAGTATGATACTGTGTCTGTGAGTCAAAAACTCACAAATGTAAAATGAAACCTTACTGGACTCAGGTCTGTAATCAGTTAATGGTAAGTGAAATTTGGGAAAGAAAGGTGTAAGTATGAGTTAATAGTTTACATATTTTAAACGTATTTGCCATTTTGTCTGGCAAGGTTTGTATCTAGAAACTTTATTTGTTATGTGTTAAATCATTTTTGTATGTTTTTCTTTCCTTTTTGTAAAAGATAATGAGTTTATACAACAGCTGTATTTATGATCAAATTTAAAACAGGGCCAGTACCATCTGTATTAGGACTGCATCTGTTCAAACTATTTATTTGTGCTCTAAGTATTGCAATTTAAATCTGAAAGTCCCATAACCAAAGTAGTTGATTGGGACTTTGAGGTTTTATCTTAACAGCAGGTTCATGACATACAACACATTTCTCACTCCCTCAAGTCAGCACTTTTGGGTATCATGAGAATATTTGTCCAGATGTTTGTTACTTTAAAAATAAATAAAATGGGTCACTGATTGATCACATGAGTTATAGGGGGACATCCTTAATTTATGAATTGTTAAAAAAAAGTTTGAACAGTTATGGATCTGTAAATGTACATGTGCATATATTACAATATATTTGAATACATATTCTGTACATGGTACTTTTTGTATGTGTATCATATTTAAATGACAGACGACATTTGTTTCAAATGCAGTTGCCCTCTTTTGTTTTTTTTTTTTTTGGTTTTTTTCTTGTTTGTTTTTTCCTTTTTTCTTGTTAAGCTGGCAAAAAAGAGGTAATCTTTATTCTTAAAGTTTAACATTCTCACTCTCAGTGCAGGTAAAATGTGTGTATGTATGTACATTTATATGTATAATATTAGAAATGCTTTTTTATTTAAATAGTGAACTTTTTGTAATTCTCCAATGAGGTGGGAGTGTGCACTTTCAAGAGAAACTATTTTTATTATTATTTTTTTTTTTTTTTACTTTTTATTTTTGGCTAATAGAAGTTTGAAGAAGACATAGTTAGATTACTGAGCCTTTCTGTAGAAAATTAATGAAATTGCCCTACTAAACTGAATCAAAAGGGATAAAAAAAATGTAAAAACAAAATAACCAGCAAAGAGTTTTCTTTTTTTACCTAGCCTAAAAACAAAAGAAATAAAGCAATGGTACTTAAGGTTCCTTCAGATTCACAGTTTTATTTGCTATCTAAAAGATTGTTTAGTATGTAAAGATGTATAAATGATTTGATTTGCTGCATACTTGATCAGCTACTGTGTGAAATGAATGTTTTGATACTTTTTGTTTGAATAAAAGACATTTTTGTCTTTCAGTGGTAGAGTGCATATTCTTATTCATAATGGCATGTTATTAAAGTGCAATGCAAATAACTTAACACTTGAAAACTGAAAGGGTATTGTTTGTTTTCATTATTTACCAGCTACTTTATTTAAAGTGCAAATTCCAGTTTAAAAGTGGCTTAACCCAAAGCCACCAAGCATGATTACTTTTTAGGTTGCATAAAGTCTTTTAATCTGATTTTTTGTGTGTTATATGTAGACACATGATTTAAAATAGGTCACCAGTAGCAATGTGCTTGGTGAAAAGAATCAAACTTATTCCACTTGGTTTGCTATATATATATATATATATATATATATATATATATATATATATATATATATATATATATATATATATATATATATATATATATATATATATATATATATATATATATTTTTAAATTTAGAAATTACATTGAATAAATGTAGTTTTGTGATTGTCATTAATGGCAAAAAAATGAAATGCGCACATTGCAATTTTGAATTGGAGTTTTCATATACTGTTGACTTTATAAAATACAGTAAATAAGAATACTATCTGTACTTTGAGTAGTTAGTTGTGGCTCTATTACTGTGAATCCAATATATTGTAACTTCCAAGATGACCCAAACTATTATGAAATGTCAAATTTAGATTGGTTGCCTGGTGTAATTTGGTTCTCATTGTAATTGAGTTGCAGGATAAATTTATTTAAAAACTTTTGAGCTTTATAACCTGCTCTCAGTACAGACAGTGACTAGGCCAAATTCAAGCTCAGGATTCTGAGACAGTGAAACAGCTACAATATTCACATTGCTTACGATTTAATAGGCATAACAAGTGTAAATATAAAGCAATACCAACAATAAAAAGTGCATTTGGTTCAATGTAGCTGAGAAGTTTTTAAATCTAACAAAATATTCTTTACAAGAGAAAACATCCTTTATGTTGTAGGTTTTCAGATGTCCTACTTATTATCCAGTACATGTACTGCATATTTTTTTTGTATCTACAGGGAAATAATGCTATTAAAGTAAACTGTGGAACATTTCATGTGAAGTGTGGTTTTAAAGCCTCCATGTTTTATGCTTTTATTTTAAATAGCATTAGATTAATGGAAATGGAGGTCATGATAGACAAGATATTTTCAGTGATAATCCCTGGAATATCAGAGGCTGATCGTGCACCTCCACATACCACAGTATAGTTCAGTGCAGAGACTACACATGTTGTCATTTGTAGTTCTAGTTATATTCTATATTCTGATATTCTAGTCATGGGTGCATTTTTATTCTTTCTCACACAACATGAACAGTTCATACTGCTACTATCAGGGAGATGCTACAAGAGCATAACCGGTAGAACAGCAAGGCTGAATGTCAGTTTTCTCTCTTATGCTATCAGACTTGTAAATAAAACCCATCCACTGCCCCTCCCCTCAGCACTGCAGGCTAGCTTGTGTCTAGAGGATGGAAGGCCTTCTTGAGATCTTATACCTGCAGAGCTTACACTGAATCATTTATTTATTTGCATGTTCACTTTTACTCCTGCTTTTGTTTTATTTATTTTTTTTTTGCTGGAGGACTCACAATAAGATTTTGATTGTATGGAGTACATATGGCAAAGCTTAAGTTGATACATTTTATTCACAATATATTGCACATACTGTGTGCTAAATTATCTATGCAACTTCCCACTACCTCAAGCAATAGTAGAGATGAAGTACCTCCCACTGCAAGCAATGACAAAAGGTAAAATTTATCAGCTAATTATGTACATGTCTATCATATGAATATAGACCAAATCAGGAGTGGGTTGCTATTAGTCCATTTTCACACACACAAATTAAGACTGCCTGTAAAATTGTACCAGGTATATATGAGTTCCTATTTTGATTACTCCACACTCCTTTAAATTAAATTTTAAGCATTAAAATATCATTTTTTATAATCACCTCTGTTAATGAGTTTTGTCCTTGTTTACAGTGAAAGGTAAGGCATGGCTCCTGTGTAATCACAGTGGTACTCTCCCTACTTTATTATTTAAATATAATCCAGCTGTTGGTGATCTTTTACTTCTGAAGCTATTCAGCAGTTCTAATTACTTGATTAATAAGACCCATTTGATGTTTCCACAAGCCTCAAATTATTTTATCAGTGTGCTGTTTTAAATGAACTATAAAATTGAGCAAAACATTTGACTTTTTCCATACATAATTAGATTATCTGTTCTTAAAATATTCAAGAACAAAAAGCAGTTACGCAGTATATACTAAAATTTCATGCTTTTTGCCACATTTAAAAAAACAAATAAAATTGTAATAATTTAGACAATAACCTATGCAAGTAGGGATGAGTATGATTAGGATTTTATCAATACTGATCTCAACACTGATACTGCTCTCCATAATGTGGTGAGATAATGCATTTCTTGAAGAGGGGGTTGTAACTGGAGTTAAGAGCTGTCATCTCCCTACAGCTGAAAAAAACAAACTTTTTTTACAACTGAGAACTAATGTTATTAGTTTTTGCATTGCTTATGCTCGGGAGATGACCTGTGCTCATTTTTTTTCCTCCAAGTAATAAATCTACCGTTCTCAATGCTATCTTTTAATGAACAAACCTGTGCTAATAAACTAATATTCTAAACCTTAATATACCCATTGTCTGACACAAAAATCTAATATTTAACCAATTAACACAATAATTGACATACGTTTACAATGTATTGAACCCCTCATTACTAAACAACATTTAATAAGCCTTTAGCCACATTCTAAATCGCTCTCCTCTTCCCTTTATGGCTAAGCCATTTATTATCAAAAACACACAAGAACTCAATTGTTTAGTTTAGCTGCATGAACTATTTACATACAGGTATATACATCCTACATTCCTTACAAAATAATAAATTCAGTAGATTTAAGTCCAGGAAACACACAACAATTCTTTCTGTGAAAACACAGAGAGAAAGAGAGGTTGGGAGCATGCACTGATAACCACACGACAAACCACCTCAGGATGTCAAATTTGGATCTGAGTGCAGCCGTGCAACCTCTCGGCATCACACTAGTTCAAATGGAATGGAAAAGTGTTTTTTTTTTTTGGGTACCTATCCTACCACCAACCTGAGTTCTCCCTGCAAGCTGGAGGACCTGCTTGCAGGGTTGGATACAGATTAACAACATACCCAGGATGGAGCAAATGCAGGTTAAGGGTCTTAAGGGCCCAATGAGGTGGCATTGATGGACTTCAAATCGGCAACCTTCTGATTGCTGGCACAGATATCTAGCCTCAGAGCCATCACTCCGCTGTAAGCATAAAGAAAAAAAAAAGTAAAATCCCCTTATTAAACCTAACCTGCCAAACAATAAATGAATAAAACTAATAGAAAAATAGTCATTTAAACGGGTACCACACATAAACGTTGCAAGCATGGTACTTTTCTTACGATTATGGTGACTGAACCTTCGCTCTAATAGAGCATATGGAAACCACTTATTCCCAGCAGAAGCAAGCCGATACTTGTCTCTGTCCTGGTAAATATTAAGTCGGCTGCTATAGTTGATCAGCTGCAACCCCATTGACAGCAACAACTGACTTCAATACCTGTGGACAGTGTCACACAGCTCACTGGATTGGCATTCTTGACACAGTCCATCCAACAATC
The DNA here is from genome assembly GCF_016835505.1 of Polypterus senegalus. Lineage (NCBI taxonomy): Eukaryota > Metazoa > Chordata > Cladistia > Polypteriformes > Polypteridae > Polypterus > Polypterus senegalus. The sequence continues at coordinate 175,311,437 of NC_053155.1, read as the reverse complement.
TGCATTTCCGCATATTCTCTTCTCGTCACTGGAATCCACTCTTTGTTAAATAAACTTCTAATTAAAGTTTACCATTGAAATAACCACATTTTTCACAGCAACAGCTTTTTCGGATATATTTATCTTGTCCACAACTTTATACCAATAGCTACAGTTACTGTTTCTTTTTTCCCCCCATTTTTCTATTCTTCACCCTCATTGGCTACCATCCAGGCCAACAAAATAACAAATACTAACTTTTAAAACATTCTAAATATAATTGGATCACAATTTATTAACTTGAATAATAAATTAACTGTTTTAATCCAATTTAATTAAATTATGAACATTGCATTACCATCTTATACCACCTTATTACTTAAGTTTTAAAGGGCTACACTTAATATGGTTGTAATTGAGCTTGTCCTTTTTTGTCAGGATAGCTCCGTTCAAACTTAAGGTAAACTACCTAGCAGTTGGTGATTGATGCAATGCTACGTATATCTAAACCAACTTGAGTGCACTGTGGGTGAAGGGCTGTAAATCTTTCAGAATAAACTTTGCTACAGCTCTGAGGCATTCTACTGTTTTTTTTTCCTTCGTCATTTTTCCTCATCGAGAACAGGATGGACCTGAGTGTCTGAATGCTGGCATTTCACTGACGAAGCTGCAGCTACTGCTTGACTGAAGCTGTCTGTATATAAATTAAAACGGATACTCACTTTGTCCTGAGTAAATAACTTAAAACTTTCATTTATAACGATAGCAAGTATTACTTTGACTTAATGTTGTCTAGACAATTACATTTTCAGTTTGGCTAATTCCAGCAGCATTGGAACTGTGAAGCTGAAACGTGCAGCCACTTTCTTGAAGCAGCTAAATGTGCTGCACTGCTTCACATTTATATAATGGTGTACTTGTAAGGTCTTGTTTATACTTCACAATAAGAACGCGTATGCATCATGGCTGCCTCACGTTCCCATCGTTCATTTGACATATCCTTTGAGCACATCTTCAGTAATTAACGCGACGTGTGCGCAAGTTGCAGTCTTGGCAAAAAGTTGGGGGGCGCAGTGTGATAAAAGTATGGGGAAGCAAAATGCTGACATTCGTGGTGCTTTTATATAGCGTATATAGCGTTGCATATTCCCCATTGTAATGACACAATACATTTTAAAAGTCTCATGTCCTCTTCTGTGGCCATTTTTTTTTTTGCATCTTCACAACAGCAACAGAATGTACAGTGTGTATTTGAGCCACAGAGAAAAAAATGAAGGACACCGTGAAAAGGTCTATATTGTGATTAAAGTGGAAATTTCTGCATTAATCTATATCCACTTTAATCTCATAGTTCACTTTATCAGTGAAGTAGACCATCGTAAACGTCCTCTTAAAACCGACCCAGTTGTTAATTGATAACGTGCTTCACTACGTGCTTCTGGGGTTCCTCCTAACCTGACAGCAGCGGCAAGTAGCAATAGATTGCCACACAACACATATTAAATTTATGATATTCCAAATCTCTGCACATTTAGAATCGTTAGATTTATACTTGATATCACATTCATGATGAAATGCATTAAAGTATATATGCTATATTTTACAGACAAATTATTAATGTCTTTTAAATAATGAATACTGTTAATAATTACACATATTATGGGTAGGCACGGTGGCAGAGTGGTAGTGCTGGTCCCTGGTGTTCCCTGCCTGGAGTTTACATGTTTTCCTGCTGGGTTTCCACAGTGTGGTCCTGTTTCCTTCCAAAGATATGCAGATTTGGTGATGCTAAAATGATGTTTATTTGTGTGTGTGTTTGTATTCACTTTGCGGTGAATCCCGTCCAGGGATTGTTTCTGCCTCGTGCCCAATGCTAGCTGGAATGGGCGATTCCCTGGATTGATGAATTTAATTATTAAACATCCTTTTGAGAGAGCTCTGTCCCCTGCTTGCTTTGCTCGCCCACCCCTTGGTTTGGTTTACCGGATAAACAATTTAAAAAGATTATTTTCATGGGGGAGTTACATATGCAGTATTTTCACTTTTACTTTAAAACTTGTAAAAACAATATTTGTCCTTTATTTCCTGCCCCGGGCATGGTTAAATCTCTTTCTCGCAGGACTTCTAACACTGCTCACGTTCTGAAGGCGGGGGAGCTGAATGCATGCTAAAGAGATGTGGTCGGTTCATTTGCTGTCTTGCTGCTGCCGAGCTGCGTGTTCTGCGTGTCACACTTTGTGTCAAACGTTTAAAAGCCTGTAGAGCAGCTCTCCTTTTGTCACTTTGCGTCTCTGCCGCTAGCGTTGTGAACGGTGGGGGAGAGGGGTTCGTGGCTGAACGCACGCTAAGGAGATGCGTTTGGATCATTTGCTGGTTTGCTGCTGCTATCGAGGTGCGTGTTCTGCTTGTCGTTGTTTTAAGACCAGGGAGCACCTGAACTTTGTCTGCCAAAAGTATTCCAACAACTGCTAGATTAGATGTCCGTGAACTTGTTTTAAATTGTAAGTAGGGCGTGACGTGCAAAAGTCATCTTCTGACAGGTTTTGCTTCCTAAGGTTGTAATGTCTAGTCTCGTGTGTCAGAGTGTCTATCCAAGATTATCAGGTCTCGATCGCTTTGCTCAACCCCCCTGGAGACGCGCTACGCTCCTGCCACTTCACGTCTCTCCCGCTCACATTGTGAAGGGGGGGGGAGCTGAATGCACGCTAAGGAGATGCAGACAGATCAGCTACTGGCTTTGTGCTGCTTCTGCTGAGGTGCGTGTTCTGCTTGTCACACTGCGCATTGATCATTTAAAAGCCTGACAGCAGCTGTCCTGTCTCGCGTGACGTCAGATTATCTTCCGAGCAGGTCACGTCTCGTCTCCCTGGTCTCTCTGCCAATAATTATTTTTTTTTTTTTTATAATATTTCGGCAAGTTGTCCTTGGAATTTAATTGATGTTTCAAGTAATTCACGACACAGCCACCTGGTAGAATCTTTCAGATTTAAGTAAAGTATGTGTACAACTATGAACAGTAAAACGCATAGCAGTAGTGTCTGCTGGAGCACGTGTTGTCTAAAGTATAAACCTGACCTAAGTGTTTCATGAGGTTGCTAGTGTTACCCCTTTGCATGCAACTTCCTTTTTTCATATATTGCATTTAGCTGCATTATCTCTGCATTTACTAAAGTGAGCCCACACATTTGAACACTTTACCCTCTTTGTCATGATGACTGGAGACCACAGAATACAAACATGCAGCTATACGACTAAAACATAATCACTTGATTCCTGCAGTGTCATCATTAGGGGATGGCTAGAAATTTTAAAACAGTACTAACGTTTAAATGAAGTAATGTTACAAAAACACTGATAGCTGCACCATTTTTCCACGAGCATATTGATATTTTGGTACAGACCAATCTGGAACTAGTACCAATTTAATACCGGTTTTTGTTACTCATCCCTACCTGTAGATGCGGGAAAGCTCCCGTCTAATCTAATAACTGTTCTTATTTTGAAGGCAATATTGTAGCCATTTTATAATAACAGTGTTTATATTGGGTAAGATAATTAACAAGGATTGGTTCCAGTTAACTGAAGAGAGAGGTTACAAAATTCTTATTCTGTAGTTCCATAATAATCAGGGTTCTCAAAGGCAGTCTGAATTATGAACAGGATGCACAGTCTAAAAAATATCTATGCATTTTCTGAACTCCTTGCATCCATTAAAGAGTGTCAAGTGCATTCCAGCACTATTGGGCACAGGACAGCTGGCAGTGACTGGGCACACTCACACCTCATAACTCTTACTCGTAATAGACCAACCCTACATTTGACAAATAGTCAACATAATACGCTTGTTTTTTATTAAAGTGTTTCCTCAGGTCATTGCATCCTATGAACAATTACATTCCAAATTTAACATTCCAGCTACACATTTCTTCACTATCTTCAAATCAGGAACTTTGTTAAACAGAACCTTCCAGATTTTCCTCATCTTGCACCCTCATCCACGCTGGAAAAAATATTGCTCAATCTCAAGGAATTAGACTCCATCTCTACAATATATAAAATCATTTTACAGTCCCTTCCTTTCAAAGATCCAAGAGGTCACTGGGAAAAAGATCTCTCAATTAATATATCAGAAAAGGAGTGGAAAGTAGCAATGCAGAGAATTCACTCGAGCTCCATATGCGCAAAGCATACAATTATACAACTCAAAATTATATATCGAGCACATCTGTCTCGACTAAAACTCTACAAAATGTTTCCAGGGCAAGATCCAACCTGCGAATGTTGCAACCAAGCCCCAGACTCACTGGGTCACATGTTCTGGGCCTGCACCAAATTACCATTTTTCTGGACAAAAATTTTAATTACCTTTCAGACAGCCTTGGACTCACAATCCCTCCTAACCCATTAACAGCTGTGTTTGGGGTTCTTCCAGAGGGGCTTAAAGTGGAGAAAGACCAACAAATTGTGATTGCATTGACTACACTTTTGGCACGCAGACTCATTCTGTTAAACTGGAAGAACCCAAACTGTCCCCTTTTAAGTTAGTGGGAAACCGATGTGTTATATTATTTGAAATTGGGAAAAAAAAAATCAAATACTGTTAGTGGATCCGTACAGACTTTTTTTCAAAACATGGCAGAATCTAATCAGTAATATTTTAAAATAAGTTCATAAAGCACAGAGAATTTATTAATTTAGGTATGTTTACAAGCCTTAAATTTTACGCCGTTTGGCTTGCTCTCTCTCTCCAGGGTGGGGATCGATCTATTCTTAACTAATTTTTTCTTTTTGTAAAAACTTGATTGCTTTGTATGGATTGTAATAAAAATAAAGTGTTTCCTCAGAAACCCCCAAAATATAAGTGGGAAGAATGTGCAAACTCTACAGAGCTTGTAACTGAGGCAGTAATTTCTTTTGGATTTAGGTGTTGCTGTTTCCTTCTCTGGGAAAACATGCCCTTAAAGGTTTAAATTGAGCCAAACCATTCGGATGTGGCTGTCATAAATAAAACTTGAGTTATTAATATTTTCATTTGTTTGAAAATAAATAAAAGAAAACCATTCGGCCCATCCAGCTTGCTTGTTTAATCTCTTTAATTTTATACTTGTCCAAAAATAAGTATTAGAAAGGAAATGTTATCATAGGACAATAGCCCAGACTGTGATAAACAAGAATAGTCAAATGTGAAATGTAGTTCAATAATAGAAAGAGTTAAGACTTAGAGTCTTCAACAAAACCCCCCACCCTTACCAAAACAGAGAGCTAATTAGTAACAAAGTGGCCCTTTGTGTTATATAATCTCATGCTAATTAAAACAGGAGCCAAGCAGACTTACTTTAAGGTAGTGTCCCATAACATGGCTTTTGTTTTCTTTTTTGTCATAGCTACATTATATGCATTGTCCTTCTGGGTTTGGCACTTATTCGTTGTCAGCTGTATTGCACCTAGAGCCTACCCCTGCTATTAAAGACAAAATCTAAGCTGTTTGTCATGTTAACCTCTAAAAAGGTTTATAAAGGTTGCTTTCTGTAAGACCACAGCACCCATCTTGTATATCATTAATTTTGTAGAACTGTGCAGATGATCTTTACATCAAGGTGCATTTTCCAAGAGTTTCACAGTTTTGAATATTGTTTGGGACTTTTGCTGCCTTCTCAGTATCTGCTATCCCTTCTGTAAATTTCACTAGTTTATTTAATTATATCAGAATCTGTCATCAATATACAGTGGTGTGAAAAACTATTTGCCCCCTTCCTGATTTCTTATTCTTTTGCATGTTTGTCACACAATGTTTCTGATCATCAAACATATTTAACCTTTAGTCAAATATAACACAAGTAAACACAAAATGCAGTTTTTAAATGATGGTTGTTATTATTTAGGGAGAAAAAAAATCCAAACCTACATGGCCCTGTGTGAAAAAGTAATTGCCCCCTTGTTAAAAATAACCTAACTGTGGTGTATCACACCTGAGTTCAATTTCCGTAGCCACCCCCAGGCCTGATTACTGCCACACCTGTTTCAATCAAGAAATCACTTAAATAGGAGCTGCCTGACACAGAGAAGTAGACCAAAAGCACCTCAAAAGCTAGACATCATGCCAAGATCCAAAGAAACTCAGGAACAAATGAGAACAGAAGTAATTGAGATCTATCAGTCTGGTAAAGGTTATAAAGCCATTTCTAAAGCTTTGGGACTCCAGCGAACCACAGTGAGAGCCATTATCCACAAATGGCAAAAACATGGAACAGTGGTCAACCTTCCCAGGAGTGGCCGGCCGACCAAAATTATCCCAAGAGCGCAGAGATGACTCATCCGAGAGGTCACAAAATACCCCAGGACAACGTCTAAAGAACTGCAGGCCTCACTTGCCTCAATTAAGGTCAGTGTTCACGACTCCACCATAAGAAAGAGACTGGGCAAAAACGGCCTGCATGGCAGATTTCCAAGACGCAAACCACTTTTAAGCAAAAAGAACATTAGGGCTCGTCTCAATTTTGCTAAGAAACATCTCAATGATTGTCAAGACTTTTGGGAAAATACCTTGTGGACTGATGAGACAAAAGTTGAACTTTTTGGAAGGCAAATGTCCCGTTACATCTGGCGTAAAAGGAACACAGCATTTCAGAAAAAGAACATCATACCAACAGTAAAATATGGTAGTGGTAGTGTGATGGCCTGGGGTTGTTTTGCTGCTTCAGGACCTGGAAGGCTTGCTGTCATAGATGGAACCATGAATTCTACTGTCTACCAAAAAATCCTGAAGGAGAATGTCTGGCCATCTGTTCGTCAACTCAAGCTGAAGTGATCTTGGGTGCTGCAACAGGACAATGACCCAAAACACACCAGCAAATCCACCTCTGAATGGCTGAAGAAAAACAAAATGAAGACTTTGGAGTGGCCTAGTCAAAGTCCTGACCTGAATCCAATTGAGATGCTATGGCATGACCTTTAAAAGGCGGTTCATGCTAGAAAACCGTCAAATAAAGCTGAATTACAGCAATTCTGCAAAGATGAGTGGGCCAAAATTCCTCCAGAGTGCTGTAAAAGACTCATTGCAAGTTATCGCAAACGCTTGATTGCAGTTATTGCTGCTAAGTGTGGCCCAACCAGTTATTAGGTTCAGGGGGCAATTACATTTTCACACAGGGCCATGTAGGTTTGGATTTTTTGTTCTCCCTAAATAATAAAAACCATCATTTAAAAACTGCATTTTGTGTTTACTTGTGTTATATTTGACTAATGGTTAAATGTTTTTGATGATCAGAAACATTTTGTGTGACAAACATGCAAAAGAATAAGAAATCAGGAAGGGGGCAAATAGTTTTTCACACCACTATATATTTGAAAGAGTAACACTGCATGCTTAAAACACCGAAGACCTCCACCAGTGTGGACCTTTAATTTCTTATTTGTGTTATCTGTGGTTTAAAATCTATAAAGAAAGTCTTTTTTATTTTTTTACTTGAAGTCTTGTTTATTCAACACTTATAAACATAATCTGTATTAATTTCAATGCAGTCCACGTGGTGTATCCACTTTTTGAAACAGTCCTCAAAATAGTCTCTTCAGCTTTTCCAACTAATTTTGGACAGTTTGAAGACTTCTTCTCGGTCTTGGATGGTTTCTCCCCTCATGGGCACCTTAATTTTGAGGAAAAGTCTAAAGTCACAAGAGGCTAATTCTGAGGAATAAGGTGGGGTCTCAATAAGGTTGATTTCAGAGGCTCCAATGAAGAAGACGGTCTTAGTTAATGTTAATTAATGTTGCCTTATTTTGTTTTCTTATTGTGTCTTTTATTTTTCTATTCTTTATTATGTAAAGCACTTTGAGCTACTGTTTGTATGACAATGTGCTATATAAATAAATTTTGTTTTTAGTGTTTCAGTGTGCTGGTATGTTGTTGTGGTGGACATTTTGTAAAATCAAATGGCCTGTTGATGTAGTGGAGAGTTGGTACATCACCAAAGTCATTTTTCCAAAACATTACTGAACAGTTAATCCACACTAAAAATCGGAGCATGATGACACATTTTTATTCATCAGAAAACTTCACTTTTGACCATGAATCACCACCCACCTCTCACACATTGTTTTCTCTTCTCCATGGGATAAAATGTTTTAAACTGTTCATTGAAACATTGAAGTACATGCCATAATAGAGAGAATACTATCTGGCAACAGGAAAGCACATTTTAAACACACTTTTGGACCTCCCCTCATATTAGCTGGTTATGAGCGTGTAATGCCATGCAAGTGTGTGTACCTGTGGTTTTCCTTGTGTTTAAACAGACAAATGCAAAAAAATAAGCAGAAAAAAAAAAATTTATAATTAGTAGTCGGAGGAGGCTATGTTGAGAGCCTTTCTTGTACTGTTTAGCACAATCAGTCCATGGAAAAACTGATTCAAATATCAAAGACTGTGTGGCATTATTAAGCCTTTAGAAACTAGATGTGCTTCATATTTGTTTCATAAGGTTTATAGTTTATTTCCTTCAATGTGTTTTTTAAAGTATTACTATCAAATAATTTTGAAGTAATAGTAAATGGTGCATAGTTTAGCACTGCTGCCTCACAACCTATAGAGACTGGTTTCAAATCTGAGCTCTACCAGTTTGTGTATGAAGTTTGCACATCCTCACCATACATGTTTAGGTTCTTCTGTGCACTTTAGGTTTTTTTTTTTTACCTCATATCCCAAAGACCTGAAAATAATTCACTGAATTGCTCATTGACCCTGAGCGGCAGTGTCTGCGAGAGGTAATATGCCCAGTGGTGGACTGGTATCTTGTCTGAGACCTGCTATGCACAAGACTACCGATATAGGCAGTGTTTCCTACCCTCAACCCCTTGATTTGTAAAAGAATGGAAGTGCAAGTATTGTTTAGATGCTTCATATTTCTAATTCTTAACCATCTATGTCTTAGACTATGGTTATCCACCTACCAGGTATTACTACCTTAAAGAAAAAAGTCCTAAGAATAGAGCAAAAATGACTTGCACAGAGAGAGGAAAAAAAGTAAAGCACTTCTCTTGCAGTCGTGCAAGTGCGGGGTGCACTTTCACAAGTATTTTAACTTTGGCTTCGGCAGGTTCACACAGTCGGATGCCAGTGACAGGTCTGGCACACCTTCAGTTCAAGTTTGCTGGAGGACGCTGCACACCCCAATCAATCAAGCTGAGCCTCTCCATAACCACCGCCATGGATAAAGTAAAAACTGAGGAGCGTTTAGTTAAGGCATGCATGCAATAGTTTGAGAAAGGGATCCCAAGATAAAGTCCCAAGAGAGTTACAAGAAAAGTATGTAACTTTCAGAGAGGACATCGGTTTCTCTGGGGAATCATATAGTTTTGAGCTCATGCTTGCATGCACCTGATGCCGGCAGCCTATTTAATACATGCCTTGCAGAGGTTGAAAGAGCGGTATGATGCTGGATTGGCTGCTAGTTATGTGCCTCGATATAAAAGGCACTTCCTACCTTTAGGAGTCATCTTGGGACTCATTCGGGTGGTTGGTATAGTGATTTCTGTCAGTATACCAAAGAGCGGCTTGTTCCTTAATTGTATATATTTTCTTTTGTCTAGGAGTATAGATATCTCCTAGTTACTGTATTGTATTGGTGGAGGTATTTATATAGACTTTTTGAGTCTGCAGTGCACTTTTTGTGTGTTTCTTGTATATACACTGCTTGTTGTAAATATGTTTGCAGGTTTAAGGGACTGTGTTTTGTGTAGTTTCTTCCTGTTTGTTTCTTCATTTAGGGAGGCCTATACTTTATAGTCCTTAAATATTTTTGTTCAAAAATAGCATACTGTCATGCCTATCTGAGAATAACCAGCCTGATAGAACTGATGATTTGAATATACTGTATTTGGGTAACCTCTTGCAACTTAAGGTGTGAGTTAAATCTGACATTGACCGCAAGTTTTAGGATTCAAGTAAAACATATCAGCTATTAGCCTATTATAAGTAACAAACCAGCAATTCAAGCAAAGTTCAATTTGCAATTAAAATTAGAGCTTCATTTCGCAAATAAATCAGTCCAGAATAATTCCATTTTGTGTCCAGTGAAATTCATGCCACTGACCCACGTTGAAAGCTGTTTAGTATATTTAACAACACTTTTTCCTTCTATATTTTCATTTCATCTGCAGCCTTGTAGCTTTGCCAAAGTAGGGGATTACTGTTCCCATTAGGCTGCAGTGTACTGGAGCTGATGGGAGGGTGTCTTGTTCAGCAGCAAAAAAACAATGTGCACACAAATAGCAACATACCCAAAAGTGGGATCTTATGTAAGGTCACAGGTAAAGTGTGTTCTTCTCATCTAATTTTAGTTTGCGTGTCATTGCAACGTTGGTTTATACTTTGTGTCTATGAATACATCTTTTGTCTCATTGTAAGTTGTGATTAGCCATGTTGAATTTCCAAAAGACACTTTTCTACCATTTATTTCAATGTAAACATTTTTCTGTTAATTACACAGTGTTGCCATAACTTTAAGGAGCAATGTTCCTTTCTTTCCATCCTATCCTCAAATAAAAAAAAAATTTAGTGAGTTTTTCAGTTGCAAAATCACATATGAAAGTAATTTTAGCATGCCATTTGGGAAACCTTATGGGGAAAGGAAACTGCTTTTTGTGCTCAGCACTATCTATTATTTTTTTGATGTTTAATTTTACATAACCTTCGTTAAATGGTTTAGATCACTGAACAAGAACCGTGGCAACATGGTTGTCAAGTGTGCACATAGAAATTTGTATTGTATTGTATATTGTGAAGATATGAATAAATCTAAATTGAACCAAAGACACCACTTTTTCTTTTTTTTATTAAAGCATTATCTTATATTTTAGAGACACAGCACTGTTGTTCTCCTGCATATATTTATTAAGTACAGTAGAGCTAAGTTATAATGAAATGGTGATGAAGGATAGCATTACTAATTCTTACTATTCCTTGAAGGTAGACATGCATTGTATTTAAGTCCATTTTATGAGGAAGTTATTTTAGGCTTTGATATACAGTGTTGTAATTTGTAACAATTTTAAACAACTTTCAATCATCTTTATAACATTAGCAAATACTACTGCTGTCTAATAATATGAAGACAACCTAATACTACTTTGTAGGACAACATATTCAATCACAGCTTACCCATGGTCGAAGGAAGCTAGAGTCTGTTTCAGCTGTGAAGAGAAGACATCTTGCTGCAGGTTTGACAGGTTGAGTGGCAGTAAGAAAGTCGTTGCTGAAACTGAACAGTAAGAATACAGTGAAATTAAAAAAACAAAAAAACATATAGAGATATGGATGCTGCACAGCTATTAAGCTGTGGTCCTGTGTGGTTCCTACCACATAAGCTGTTAACTCTTAGAAACTTGTTTTCTGATTCTGTTGTGGCATTGGGTCTCTCAGACCTATCTCTGTCAGAGTTTCTCTAGTTCACAAGTTCTTTTTGGTGGTGTAGGAAACTGTACTCCCTGATACTTTGATACATTTTTCTAAAGGAAAGACATATACACTATTAGGTTTATAATAGTCTTTCACCATTAATTGCATTTTTCTCAAGATTATGATAGCAATATACAGCACAATATTATCTAAACAGTGCTTCAGAGGAGGGTTAATAAGTAATCAACAAAAGCTGGAACACATATACGAATTGTTAGCACAAACTTTCAAGTTGTAATTAATTTTCATTGCTGTAGAAAAGGTGCAAGTTGTTAACCCATTTCTTGTTCCCTGAAAAAGGCATGTTTATATAACTCATCACAGTACTTATGAAAATTATTTATTTCCATGGTTGGTACCCTAAACTTTCCACTTGAACTGCTCACATTTGAACAAAAACGTGAAAAAATAGGAGTGTTGTAAAACTTTTGACCAGTGGTGTATATCATTGTTTTTTTTTTTTGTTTTTTTTTTAAATTTTTAAATATCTTGCCCTTCTTAGTGTGTACAAGACGCAGTCCGTTGTGACTATTAGATTGATGAAGAATTGACGTTGAAGATTATAGCTGAGAAATGTCGATTTGCTTTAACAAACCATTGCAACACACTTTTTGCACACCTTATGCAGCCTTTACCCATTTAATATAATGGTGAGTCACAACCCTGTGCAATCCAAGTAGCGACAGCTTTTAGTTTAAGAAACTATGGTGTACATAATTAATATTTTTTACATATATGCAGTATGTCCATGTGAATGACTGGGATGGAGAGAGAGAGAAGAGAGTAAAAACAGTACCTCACCAATTTATTTTTGTATTTTGTAGACTATCGATATTTTGAACTTATTCTACTTCTGAATCATGGGGTTCAGGACCTATAGTGTCAAGTAGTATGCAGAAAGCCATCTCTGAATGGATCATCTGTACATTGCAAGGATGGTATGCAGGCAGTGCTGTAAGATCAAAGAGCTCAAGACTGGATAGAGTTGGTTGGCTTTTCTCCTGGCCAGTTTTGATTTCTGTGGTTTGGGTTGGTTTGTTTGTTTTTAATGAAAATTTCCTGTGTCTTCTATCATGTGGTTTGTTTAAATGTATCCTTGTGAGGAATGGGGCAGTATAATTCAGTTTATTGGGCAATTACTGAAACACATTTTTACAGCTTTAAGCATTCCCTAATTAACAGGTGGATTTTAAAGTACAAGACTTTTTTTTTTTTTTTTAAAGACTTGGAGCAAGTTCTTATGGATACATTTTTAGTTTTATTATTCACTGAATAGGATTATCAAGTAATCAGCTTTATAATTCTGAATTTATGAAGTACTGCTCCATCAAATTAACATATAAATGAACTTAAACTGCTTAGATATGACTTAGCTACCATAACTTGCCCTTGGTAAACTGCCCCCAAACCCAATAAAATGAAATGGTTTTCCTGTCTCGCACAGCACTGGGCAGGAAGCAGTTTCCTAATCCTAAGTTTATTGCAAGGTATTGGTGTGCAAAATTAATTGACATCAATACAGTTCAGGTATTCGTAAATTACTTTAAAATTAAAGGAGAAATGTAATTAATAACAAATCTTTTCCACGCAGTAACATAATACAGTAATCTGGCACACTTGAGAGCCATGCAGTAAAATCAAACCAATATATTTAACTATCAACTGTGGCACAGCAGATATGACATCGTTTTTTTTTTTTGTTGTGTTTTTTTTTAAACTGCTATAGACATCAGTGAACAAATCTGCTGCACATTCGGTTTTGATCTTTTCTGAACGTTTTTAATATGACCGAATGCTATCCAGACATACACCCAAGACACCGTCTTTGCAACTCTTCATGAACCAGTGGAAAATGTTTGACATTGTCTTTTTAGTTTTTGTTAATGTAGCAAATGATGGCCTTGTTCCTACCATATTTTTGGCCCACATATGCCCTGCTTTATTGATATCTAGAAGTGACAGTTTTTTATCGGCCTGTTCTCTCACATTAGAACTCTGTTCACATTTTAGACCCATCCATTATGCAGATGTTTCAGATGCTTTGTCTAACTATCTTAAGTTTTTGAAAATAGGCATGCTCTGCTGCATGACATATTCTTAAATGTCCCGTCAATGTCTTTGTTTTAGTTACACTGACTTCTTCTGTGCATGCTTTGCAGCTAGCAAATTTTTGTATCTTCACACATTTTTTAAAGTACTTCCACGCTATAGGCATTGTTTTAATTTCCTTTACTTTTAGAACTGGAGGTATGAAGGGCAGTGTGCATGCACGTGTTTCAAGCCTCCAAATCAAAAACATGGCTAACAATCTACAAGTTATGTGCCATTTTGAAGATCATCTTTTTTCAAAGAAAAAAAACAGCTGTTTCTGACCTGTTGCCAATAAAATCATGTACCACTCTGGATTATTATACAGTGGTTTGAAAAACTATTTGCCCCCTTCCTGATTTCTTATTCTTTTGCATGTTTGTCACACAAAATGTTTCTGATCATCAAACATATTTAACCATTAGTCAAATATAACACAAGTAAACACAAAATGCAGTTTTTAAATGATGGTTTTTATTATTTAGGGAGAAAAAAAAATCCAAACCTACATGGCCCTGTGTGAAAAAGTAATTGCCCCCTGAACCTAATAACTGATTGGGCCACCCTTAGCAGCAATAACTGCAATCAAGCGTTTGCGATAACTTGCAATGAGTCTTTTACAGCGCTCTGGAGGAATTTTGGCCCACTCATCTTTGCAGAATTGTTGTAATTCAGCTTTATTTGAGGGTTTTCTAGCATGAACCGCCTTTTTAAGGTCATGCCATAGCATCTCAATTGGATTCAGGTCAGGACTTTGACTAGGCCACTCCAAAGTCTTCATTTTGTTTTTCTTCAGCCATTCAGAGGTGGATTTGCTGGTGTGTTTTGGGTGATTGTCCTGTTGCAGCACCCAAAATCGCTTCAGCTTGAGTTGACGAACAGATGGCCGGACATTCTCCTTCAGGATTTTTTGGTAGACAGTAGAATTCATGGTTCTATCTATCACAGCCAGCCTTCCAGGTCCTGAAGCAGCAAAACAACCCCAGACCATCACACTACCACCACCATATTTTACTGTTGGTATGATGTTCTTTTTATGAAATGCTGTGTTCCTTTTACGCCAGATGGAACGGGACATTTGCCTCCAAAAAGTTCAACTTTTGTCTCATCAGTCCACAAGGTATTTTCCCAAAAGTCTTGACAATCATTAAGATGTTTCTTAGCAAAATTGAGACGAGCCCTAATGTTCTTTTTGCTTAACAGTGGTTTGCATCTTGGAAATCTGCCATGCAGGCCGTTTTTGCCCAGTCTCTTTCTTATGGTGGAGTCGTGAACACTGACCTTAATTGAGGCAAGTGAGGCCTGCAGTTCTTTAGACGTTGTCCTGGGGTCTTTTGTGACCTCTCGGATGAGTCGTTTCTGTGCTCTTGGGGTAATTTTGGTTGGCCGGCCACTCCTGGGAAGGTTCACCACTGTTCCATGTTTTTGCCATTTGTGGATAATGGCTCTTACTGTGGTTCGCTGGAGACCCAAAGCTTTAGAAATGGCTTTATAACCTTTACCAGACTGATAGATCTCAATTACTTCTGTTCTCATTTGTTCCTGAATTTCTTTGGATCTTGGCATGATGTCTAGCTTTTGAGGTGCTTTTGGTCTACTTCTCTGTTTCAGGCAGCTCCTATTTATTGAAACAGGTGTGGCAGTAATCAGGCCTGGGGGTGGCTACGGAAATTGAACTCAGGTGTGATACACCACAGTTAGGTTATTTTTTAACAAGGGGCAATTACTTTTACACACAGGGCCATGTAGGTTTGGATTTTCTTTCTCCCTAAATAATAAAAACCATCATTTAAAAACTGCATTTTGTATTTACTTGTGTTATATTTGACTAATGGTTGAATGTGTTTGATGATCAGAAACATTTTGTGTGACAAACATGCAAAAGAATATAGTCGCTTTTCCACTGCATAGTACGGCACGACACGGTTCAGTACAGCTCACCTTGGTTCGGCTCGGTTTGCGTTTCGACTGCAGTTTAGTACCGCTTTAGAGTGGGCGGGATTATTCACGTGTCGTTATAGTTGCGCCGCCTCTACTGCAGTGACACCGTGGAACTTTTACAACAACACGCAGACAACGACAACACTTTAGCTCGATGACGCGCAAGGTTAAGCATCTAAAAAAAGCACATCACTAGCTAACTTTTATCACTGTTGCAAAGCATAAAATGAACTTAACTGCCAGTGTAACATTAAAATGCTGATTCTGTATATTACAGATCTTCCACATTTTGCAAAAAAGTCGCCGCAACAGACCATCTGTTTGGACATTTAACCGTGCTTCAGAGTGGTGGGATGTGATTGTTCCCGGTTTTACAAACACTCAGTGGCTGGAGAACTTTCGAAACTTCCGCGTGTCTGTACCTTTAAAGAAAAGAATAGCCAGTGACGCAGTAATGACGATTTTCTCCGGCCAATCAGTGACCAGCAGAGTTTACACATCACATTTTGGTAACGGTTCGGCACGCTTGGAACCTCAGCTGAGGTGGTACTAAAAAAAGGACCAGGTACTGTTCCCAGTGGAAAGCCCCGCAAAAGTGAGCTGTACTGAACCGTGCCGTGCCGTACTATGCAGTGGAAAAGCGGCTTAAGAAATCAGGAAGGGGGCAAATAGTTTTTCACACCACTGTTGCAATAGTTAAATCTGCAGTTTTTTATGTGTTTTATAAATTGTGATTGTGCAAGGTATGACAATTGGTCTCAAAATGTTGCAGTGCTGGCTGAATCATCCCATTTAATAATAACCTAGGATCTCAAACAGAAACTGCACAATGGTGCTACTACAACATATAAATGGCATACTGTTGGTAGCTCTTAGGAATCTGGTCTGAGTTTGGAACTCTGTCTCTCTTGAGCGTTGGTCCAGAATGAGACATCACCTTCTGTGAATGTCATGCCTTTATACTCCCCTGATTGGAAGGGTAGGAGTCAATTGCTTTCACTGGGCATCTTCTCCTGGCTGTGGAAATAGAAAAAGACAAAACTGTTAACAACAGTGTCCCATATCATCCTGGAGTGGAACTGCTTACTTAAGATGAGTCAGGAGGGTTACAAACACAAACAGACATGTGCCATTATGTTTTAGAATTTAAAAAAACAAAAACTTAGCCCTATTTACTCATATAGTTTGTGCTTTTGAAGGTCCAAAATGTAAAAAAAATTGAGCCATCTATGAATTACATTTCCACATTTAATTAGTTGGCGGTCACCTTTATCCAAGGCATCTTACACCATTTATGATACAATTGGTTATGTTTCTTTTGGTTTTCCTATTGGAGCATCATTATTTGGATTTGAACCCACAGCCTCAGGATTGAGGTCCAAAGCCTTAACCACTACACCACACAATCTCACCATTTAGTCTTGGTAGATGTTAATGCAATGCTAAATTTTAATATTTGCATTTTGCTTATGTAAACTTTGATAGATTTTTCCCCTTCACTATCTCCAAAGAACTGACGAGCAGAATAAAGGCAAAAACTGAGTTATTGGTAAGCATGTTTGTGTAGTTCATACTGTACATAAGATATCCCGATACCTGGAAGGAAGTTTACAAGCAGTGCTGAATTTCTAAAGTACTATACTTTCAGCATTAGCATGTCTGAATTGGTTGCATAGTTATGTGGGGTTTAGCTGGATTTTTAGAACCTGAGGGAATGTTATCTAGTAGATCAAAATCCAAATTAGTTTGGGTTCTGATTTTAGCCACTCGACAGTGGAGGCAAGAGTATTTGGTGAATGATTAAACTTCTTCATTTGGCCTAAAGCCAGAGAAGGATATGGGACTGTTTTTTGGGTTATGGAGGATTAAGTTCAGGTTCTTCCGTAAATAAACATTTCAGTCTGTCTTGCTGCCCCTACTATTATGTCATTCGCCAATAACTAATTGATTGGCTCCTGTTAGAATGAAGTGCCCAGTTTAAACTCAGTAAACATTTACTAGAAGTAGTAATGTTTGGTTTCATGTCCTACCAAACAAATGAGATTTTGAACATTGGTAAATGAATGACATCTTAAACCTGACTTCACTGCATGAACATTCCCTTGAACATTCATTTACACACACAAAAACCCTAGGATGATATTGCAAAACAGACTTTCACCATGTAGCAAGCATGTTAGCCCAGGAAGTGGTGTGTTAGGCAGTGCTTCCATTTATCTTATCTAGTCTATCAGTGACTACTGCAACTAGGACAGTTCTCATTCAGGAAAGCCTGAAGTGCACTCAGAAAAGACTGTATTGGGGTGGATGGGTTATTTACCCTTTCCACATGTCCATTAAATGAAGCTTTCGCTACATTGGTGGCCCACAGAGAGTTAGGATCGAGCATAGACCAGTCAATATGGATAATACTAAGTTAACTGGAATGGAAATGACTAACGAATAAAGGATCCTGAGGAAATGTGACTGTGGATGCCCCAAATTGACAACCCATTGGGGTTTACAAATTCATCAAGGGAATGTGTAGTGTAGTCAAAAGAACCAGATGCTAGCTTACACGCCACCAGCAGGTCAGAAAAAAAAAGGACTCTGAGCCAAGCAAAGCACCACAGAAACAGGATGTGCACTGCCAATAGCAAGAGTACAGCTCCACAGCATGAGTGCTGCAACAAGACAGAAACCAGAGAACCTATGCAAGAAGTAACACAAACTGAGAAGCCAGTTCAACAAGCCAAAGTAAGGTGGTCTAAAGCAAGCAAGAAGAAGGTATGGAGAAGTTTTTAGCAGAACCTGTACTTGATCCTCCAGAACTTGTTAACAAGCAGTATAACTGCAAAACATACCTTTTTTTACATTATCTGTGTGGAAGAGAAGCAGCAATTTGGGTTAACTAGAAGATGACCACCCACAAGCTGAGTGGGAGGTATAAGAAGGAGATAAATAAGCTAGAGAAGGAAATATTACTTCTCAGGGGAGCACAGAGAAAGTCTGAGGACCAAAGAAGGGGTTTTTAAAGTTCACTGGAATATCAAATCCAGTCTTGCATACCAGAGGAGAGCAGAACAGATTGGGAAACTTGGGAATAGAAGGAAACGGCAAGAACACCTTGACACCTTCAAGTCTCCTTGTTGAAACAAAAGCTGAGAGACTAGAGACCATTGAGCTAGAGTTAGAGAAGTATATCAAGGACCAACTCATTAACCTCAGAAAGGACACACCCCTCTGCTCAGCAAGAGTATGTGTCATTCCCTTTTGAACCCTCCATTCAGTTAGACAGCACACCTTGGAAGTGGACAGGGATTGAGCATGATGTAGAATAAACAAGATCAGTATCAGTACCTGGACTGCATGATGTACCCTATAGGGTATACAAGAAAGGGTGCTGAAATCACTGTGGAGACAGATGAGTGTCACCTGGAAAATTCTAGCCATTTCATTGGCATGGAACACGGCTGTCTCCGTCTTCATCTCAAAAGTGATAGAGTCCTTCACCATCAGTCGGTTCAGAGGCATTGGTATACTATGTGTGGCAGCAAAGAAGAGACACAACACGTGAAACATATGACCAAATACCTCCTGGTGAATATCTACGTCAACACCAGCTGCCAGAATATAGGAATCCCAGGATTTCCTGTTTGCATGGAACACTATGCCATGATTTTGGACAATATAAAGAAAAACAAGTGCAAGAAATACAATTGGTCCATTCCACACTAGATCATCATGTTCACTCTCAGGTTCTTTTATGTACCAACCTGCATTCAGAATTTGGTATCCATCTACTTCAATAACTGCAATATTTGCTATGTAAGACAAAACATCACAACCAGTTGGAAGTAGTTTGGAAAAAAATATAGGTATAGGTTGTACTATGTCACCCATTCTGTTCACAGCAGCCTTTGAAGTCACTTTGCCTGGGCAGGAGACAGGTGTGTGGAGAGACTGTTTGCTGTCAGGCGAGTAACTGCCATCCTTTTCCAGACAGCAGCTTGCTGAAAAGTTTGAGAAATGTCTCTTGTGGTTAAGGATGAAAAAAATCAAGCCAGCTAAATCTCAAGAGGCTCTCAGACCGGAAAAGAGCCAGAAGTGACAACATTTGCTTCTCAGTTGGCAGAGAAAAGATCCTGCTTCTGGCAGAGCAACCATTGTGAAGTGTTGAGGAGGTTGTATAAAACTGATTTAACCAAGAAAAATTATGACTTTCTTCATGATGGGTAGCTGAAGGTCTGGGAAGGATCAAATGAAGCCACTTCCTTGGGAAATTTAAGGTTCTATGTTACAGGTCAGGTTGGGGAGCATGCACTGGTACAGCACATTGTTGCACCCACCACATGATGAAACAGCTCAGGATCCTGATTGGCAACCCCCAAGCAGACGTGCAGTCCAGCCCCACAACTGGAAATGGCCATCTGTCTGCCACAGCCAGATGTTACATGGGCGTCGCCTTGGCCAGCTGGTCGGGTTTTCAACAATGAGGATCCTGTGAGTCAGATCACCCTCGGGGAATCGCACCATGTGGTCGTAGTGCCATGTGCCTCATTTGGGACTCCATGAGCAACCACTCATTCGATACAAAGTCAAACTTGCAGTACCTAAGGATTCTCCAAAGATAGACAGTTACCGAAGGAGTCTAGTCTTCATTTCAGGTCACTGGATAACGTCCATGTCTCGCAACCACATAGCAAAACAGAAAGCACTAGGACTCTAAAGACTTGAACCTTCGTCTTTTGCTAAGATAGCAGGAGTGCCACATACCGCTTTCCAGTAACTTCATGTAAACCTCCCCCGGAGTCACCAGAGACATGAATGTCACTATTGAGGTAAGTAAACCTCTCAATAAGCTGGGCACTCCTTCTGCAGACAGACACACTGCTGATGACTGCGCTCAGGAGGTCATTAACACTAGAATTCCCAAAGCCAAAAAACTCGTAATCCCAGCCCACCTTAAATCCCTTTGCACCTCTCTGTTAGCGTTTTTGTGTTGTAAATGTGTCGATCAACACAAGCAGCCTGCTGTCCCATCCCCCCACCAATGCATAAAGGTGAGAATGTTCTCTTAGCTCAAGTCTTTTTACCTGCGTGTGAGTTTCCTAGAGTTGTATAGGGTAATTAATATATTGTTGTTTGGAATACATGCATTTCATGTGTATTCCATGTCTACAACAATCTATGTAAAATTATTGTTAAAACAAATGTTTTTCATGTTTTAGTAATAATTTACAAAATGTAGACATGAAGCGTATAATGTGTGAATCCTGAAGTCCAAATATCAAATAAACACTTTCACAAAAGGTACAAGTATAACAAAATAAGTGTGCTTTAATTCAAGAATATAACTGCAGAAAAAGAACCTGCGTTAGGGTGCAACATTGACACACCCTTAATACAACCACTTTGGTTGCACAGTGGTAAGAACTATTGACTGGTAATCAAAAGGTCGCAGGTTCGATCCTGGATGCTCCCCCCCAAACTGACACCTGTTGTTTTCACAAAAGACCTGCTATAGCAGAGGTGAACTCTGATGATTATGAGGGTTCTACATTGGAGAAAGAATTCACGTCTCACTTTTTTCATCGCTGAACTTTGTACATAAAAGCCATATCGAATGTTATTGGGACCTGAATGCTGCCATGCAGCAGGCCATGCCTTGGCACCATACCAGTTTTGATCCTCAATAGGCCTGATGCCACTGGCTCTCTGGTTGGTTTGACTCTTCCGGGGATGTCCCTTTGGAGCTGTGTGAAAGTTTTTTTTTTTTTTTATTTTATTTTAAACTGTGGCTGGAGTGCCAATCCTGCCACCAACCCTCAAGTTGGAGGTTACATGCAGTTTAACAACAACATTTATTTATATAGCACATTTTCATACAAAAAATGTAGCTCAAAGTGCTTTACATAATGAAGAATAGAAAAATGAGACACAGTAAGAAAATAAAATAAGTCAACATTAATTAATATAGAATAAGAATAAGGTCCAATGGCCAGGGGGGACAGAAAAAACAAAAAAAACTCCAGACGGCCGGAGAAAAAAAATAAACATCATACCCAGGACTGCTTCCAATTCACAATATTCCATTGTTTAACGTGGCCCTTGAAATTGTGCAAAATCACTTCAACAGCACTAAAGATGGACTGTAAAGCCAATAATTCCATCTGAAAATGGCCAGGTCTTCCTCTGTGACTCATCAGTGAATCCTTGCTTGCAAGAAGTACTCTCCAGCTACCTTTGAAATCCATCAGTTTGGGCTATAAGCAGGAGAAGGTAGGGCTTCTGTCGTAGTTTAATAAAAAAAAATTCTGAAAATCAATTT
This sequence comes from Polypterus senegalus, assembly GCF_016835505.1. Lineage (NCBI taxonomy): Eukaryota > Metazoa > Chordata > Cladistia > Polypteriformes > Polypteridae > Polypterus > Polypterus senegalus. Next base: position 175,289,667 of record NC_053155.1, on the reverse strand, counting down.
GCGTGGATGGCTAAAGCCCTACTCTGTATAGGGCACAAGGGGAAGGGTCAGCAAGCAGTTGACCATGCCCTTAGTCATTTGAAACATCAGGTGGTATTCAGGTGGCTGCAGCAAGGTAGAGTTAGACTTGGGTTGGGAATAATTAAGATGTGGTCAAAATATACAAAGAAGGAGCTTGTTATCTCTGAAGTGACTAGGATGGAAGAAGGGAGATGCAAGCTCAAGTCAGTGAGTCAGCATCAACAAGATATCTGGACAAATTGGGAAGCTGTGTTTTACAGGGTCATAATGTAGGCTGACACGTGGAAGACCCCCTAGATGAGACTTAGCTTCCTCATTAGGTCCATATATGAGAATATTGCAAGTCCCAGCAATGTACATCTCTGGTATGGCACAGAAATAAACTGCAAACTATGTAATGCACAGTACCAGAGTTTACAACCCATTCTGTCTGGCTGAAAGGTGGTACTAAACAAGGGTCAGTGTGGTCGGAGCCATGACTGGGTTCTTCAGAAACTTGCAGAGATCTTGGAGGAGCACAGGCTGTAAGTGAACCGTGCCAGTCCCATAATATCACATTGCCTGATTCACTTTTTTAGGCACAATGAATGGGCCCAGAGTGCCCCGAACTGATGCCTCCAAGTCAGTGGAACCTTAGCCCCAATTTGGACCAGCAGTTGGAAGTTTCCACTTGCAATTACAACTGTTCCTCTCCAACCAGCTAGTGTCTTGTCTATCCCTTCCAGGATGGTGATGAGGTTTCCATAGGACGACGGTTATAGATCCAGGCTTTAAGAGAAAGAAGATGAAATAGCATGGAGTTGGCAGAGCCATGGATAGAAGCAGGCTGGAAGACAGTAGCCTACGCTGTAGAAGTCTGTTGCAGAGGTTTCATTGGAAGATCCATCAAACAGTTTCCGAAGGCTGTCAAAATTGTCAGATACAAGCAAAAGAGAGCACTCAAAGAATTGGCAGGGGAGGCAGACCAAGGGAGTTTCTAGCTTTGGCTCCAAAAAAAAAACACAAAAAGGGGAGAGCAAGGATTCTAGGGCCGGCTCGTCAACATCTTGAAATGTTCTAGGGTTAAAGGGGTGTTATACTGGGGAATGGTAGCTCCTGGCTGATGACCCTGCAGCTGTCAAGTTGACATTGGCAAAGGTGCAGGTAATAAATGCCTGTATTTCCATTTAGTATAATCCATTCAGCATGCAAAATGGGGAAAATAGCACAACAGTGGAGTATACAAGTCTTTTGTAAACTTCCATTGAGCTGAGTCTATAACTTAGTAGTACAAGCATGTTATAATTATATTACATTCCCCTCATGCATGTCTTGTCAATTTAATCTCCCTTCAGAGGTACCAGTCGCAACAAATTTTGCATTATTTTCTTTGCAGCAATTTGGAATACAGAGCAACATTCTGCATGTTCAAGCTGGGATCAGATTGGAAGTATCATGTATGGGTGAACATCTAAGAAGTATTAAGCTTTGCATCTGGGTCTTTTGAACATTAGAAATGGGGAGAAAAAGGAGAGAAGCTGGTGATGGAAGAATATTTGTAAGATCGTCAGTGCTTTTAAAAAAATCAAATTTGCACTTAGAGGGTCTGTACAAAACATTTTCGAAACCAGGCAGGATCTAATCAGTAACATTTTAGAACAAGAATTTTTAAATTGAGGAATCAAGATCTCTCCCCTGTTTTACTCCATTTATCTCTATTCATTTATTATTTTATCTTCATTTGTTTTACATGGCTGGCCTAGCTGTCTTTCTCAGGGGTGGGGGTTGATTTGTTTCAAACTTTTTTCTTTCTTCTTTCTTTTTGTAAAACTCGAGTTATATGTATGAGTGTTATTTGATTTTAAAAAATTCAATAAAGTTAATAAAAAAGAAAAGAATAAAATAAAAAAAGCAATTAAGAAAAGCTTTACTTTATAGGTATGAATTGGCCACTGATTAAACCATTGTCTGCAACAAAACCTTCTGGAACTGGAGGCTGTAACACTAAGATTATCGGACACGGCTCTAAATAAATAAGATAAAAGGCGTCAGGAAACTGTTATTGTGCCCATTCGTACAAATTAAGAGCAGCAATTTAGGAGATTTTAGGAAATTAAGTGTACACTCTACAAGGAGTAACCATATACTCCCTTCTAATATTAACCATTTCCAAATGTAAACCTTTATAATATTGCTATGTTAGCCTAATAAGGCTGTTTCTTTTCTCTTCTGCATCAATTAGAAAGATATTAAAGACGTTTGTCAAACTGAAGGAATTACTTTTATATGGACTCATTCCCTTTAATGTGAAATAAAATGCATGCATTTTATTGTACTATCCATAATAGAAAGATGGAAACTTAACAAGACACAACATACTTTTCTTGACTATAAATAAACACATACATGATGTTTTAATTGCAATATTATCCAGAAAGTTGTCTTGAATGTATATTAAATAGATGTAATTCAGAGGGAAATTCATAAGGACGACCTTAATATAGGGTTATTGGATAAAGAGTCGATCCTGCCCACACCGAGCAAACCCACAATATTATCCAACACTCAGAATTGTCAGCCCATTGATAAGAGTCACCAACATGCATTTTATTTAAGGGCTTCTCTGTTTTTGGCTTCATTCATCCTTCCCTCAATTCTGACTAGTCTCTCATTCGCTGCTACTGATGTAGCCCCGCCACCCCAAAGTAACAGATGCTTCCGCTGCCATGCTTCATCATAGGGATGATATTAGGCAATTAATGAGCAATGCTTAGTTTTCATCATACATAGTGCATGGAGTTCTGCCCAAAGAGGTAACGTTTTGTCATCAGACCTGAAATTTTTGTTCCCTCGTGCTGTTAAATTATGAAATGCCTTTTATTCAACATTGACTTCCATCCTTCCAGCTTGTTCTCCCATCTCAGTAGAGGACTTCTGAAGCTTTGAGAGACCACTGAGTTTTTGTTTACCCACCTAACCAAGGCCATTCTTGCCTGGTTAGTCAAGTTTGTTCCAAACTTCTTCCAATTCACAATTATTGAGGCCACTATAAGGGTTAGAAATGCTTTTATACCCTTGCCTATATCTATGCTTTATCACAGAGGTCCACAGAGAGTTCCTTAAATTTCACGACTTTGTTTTTGTCCTTCCATGTACTGTGAATTGTGGGATGTACCTTTCTAAAGTTTGTCCAATCACTTCAGTTCGCCACAGGTGGACTCTAGTTAAGTTCTAGATCCAAGCAAACAGGGTGTAACTGTTCACAATTTGAAGTGCCACAGTGTCAGAATACTTGCATGAATGATAGATTTTAGTTTTAAATTTTTAATTCTGCAAACCTAAATCTGGATGTTTTTACTTTGTGATTATGGGTGATTGAGCATAGATTAATGAACAAAACTGGCAGCTACATTTATTTTGAATTGAAGTAAAGTGTACAGAAAGTGCGCAAGGTGACAGCAGTTTAAAGAGAAGATGGGATCGGGTGTTAACTCGGAGCAGTTGGAATGCACACAGGGGTTGTAACTGGGAAGACAACAATTTAAATAACAAACCCCAGTATGTGTAGTCAGAAAACAGTGCAGTAAATAATGAGTCATAAAGGGTACACAACTAGATCCAAGAAACACAAAATGTAAAGTGAAGTCCAAGAAAAGAAAAGAACACCGAAACCACTAAAACCAAAAGCTAACAATACAAAATAATGCAAAGCTTTATTTTACCTTTCATGAATCCAATCTTAAATCAACTAGGAATGCACAATGGCGGCTTTTTAAAATGTCCAGCTAGTGATATCATGATATGCAACCATCCCCAGCAACTAAACCCAGGTCCAAGCAACCAGTCTCCAAATTGGTAGCATCCATAGGGAAAACAAAAAGGCTTTGCAGGAGTACTTGAATTAGTTTTACAAACTTTAAAAACACAATAAAGAAAGAGTTGAATACAACCACTAAATTACTAAGAAACCCAGAAAACCATAGTTGCATTTTTTATTTTGAGGCAATGGGACAGCTGAAAAAAAAATGATATACAATATTCAGGAATCCAATGTAAATGCAGAGAAAAAAGGCACAAGGGCTGGACCCAATGCATAAAGACTGGCAACTCTTAAAAACAAAATTCTCTTGTATTATTCTCCACAATTCATTGTTTAGATCTGCAACACTTCTTAAGCTACAGTGTCTCAATCATTTTATTACAGATGTATTGTAAGATATTGAATACACAAGACAAAGAACACACACACATTCAATCAATACTACTTCCCTACATTTATTTTCTATATCAAATCAAAAATCGAACATCCAACAACCACCCCCGCCTTACCAATTTGAGAGAGCTACGTAAATAAAATGCCCAATTTACAGTGGAGTCTCCTAAATGTTACGTTACCAAAAGTTTTAACAGAAGCTTGTTAGATTTATTTTAGTACAGCATTAATGAATTATTGCAAAATAAACTAGATTTTTTTTTTATTATTTATACTAATTTCAAGTTTAATAAATCCTTTTCAAGGTGAGGTGTGGAATATGATTCTTTCAGTTCAGCAAAAGCAGATTGCTGGCTATAGAGAGAGAGTACTTTTATTTGTCCTTGGGGTGGGAATTTGACTTTTTAATGAAGCTCAAAAAATAAACAAATATAAAGAGACAAACAACTAACCCCTCCTCAAACACAAATCACAATAACTGAAAAGAAAAAAAATGAAAAACATTTTATCACTTTCTTGTCAGATTACATGACTAAGAATCACAGCTTCAAATTTCAAAGAATCACGATCTTGCTGCATTTTGACAGTGAAATGATAGTTCAAGTGCATTTTGTCTTGTATATGGAGTTCAGCTGCAGTCTCTGTGTTTCTTTCTCCATGTTGTTATGGCATTAGCCAGGTTTCCATCCAAGGAGTTTTTGCGAAAAAATATTTAGTGCTTCAAATTTTACCTGATGAAAATGCTAATTATCGATAAAATGTTGTACATGTCGACATAATATTTTTCTGTTTAACTTTAACGCATAAACTCCATATCGATACTTCAGATGTCGCAAAAACTACATTGGAAACATTTTTTGTCGGAAAAAAGGGCTTTAACGCAAATAAATGTGTCACATCATACATTTTCATCACGTGCAATCAAAACGAGAATAGCGGAGCGGTTCGCATGGTCTGATGAAGAGACTCGTTATTTCTCGTGATGAGCCAATGCAGTAGCGGATAGGCTGGGTCTCCTTCTACTAAAAGGGGTACATGAACTCCCTCCACATCAACTGTAGCCTGGGGGTGTCTCTCAGGATGTCTAAATAATACAAAAACCGCAAAGGTAGTTTACTGTGCCAGTCAAAATATTTAATAAACCGTGTGTTTCATTATCTAAACATGTTTTTTCTTATTATTAAATGGCAGATGTTTTAGCATATATGAGAAATTCTCTCATTAATATTAACTTTAGTTTTTTTTTTTGATTAAACATTGTTATTTTGTAATAATTCAAATTTCAGTTTTAATTAAAAACCTTAAGGGAAGCAGGTTACAGTACTAATTCAGTTGTTATCGCACAGAGAAGGGATGTTGAAAGGTAGGCTCACCTGTACAGATCCGATGCTGCAAACACAGCTGCATCATGAGCACTTCCAGGAGTGCCAACGCAAATGTCTCGTATCATGCACCTGTCATCAACAAGGGCCTGGAGAACAATAGATGGCCACAATTGCGATTAATGTAATCGCGGTAGCCTTCCGTCGGGGGAAGAATAGGCACATGCGTGCCATCCAGCGCACCGTAAGTCTATGGCACAAGATGCACCAAGGAATTGCGGTATGCAATTTCATTGGCCTCCGCTACAGTCGGAAGTCTAATATAACGCTGCATTAATTTTTTCTTTAATAGCGGTGCACACAGCATATACACATCGATGGACGGTAGTTTTACCAACCCGAAAGTTTCTCCAACTACTCTATACTCGGCAGGTTGCCAGCTTGTAAAGGCGATGGCAATCCGCTTTTGGGTTGGAACCGGTGGTCAATGGCAACCTGTGATTGGCGAAACATCAGGACTGATGAATCCACACAACATCTCAAACGTTGGCCGTGTCATTCTAAAATGTTGCAGCCAGAGACTTTCTGTAAAGTGTCTCTCCACCACCTCCTCCCAGAAGGTCTTATTTCGTCTCTCCCATACCCGTGGGTTTCGCGCACTGGGGTACTTTCTTGAGCTCTAGGGCTATCGGACAAGCAACTGCTTCATTCTGCTGTCGTCTTCGGATATTATGTACAATTCCAATTATTTGTGAAACTGAAATAACAGTAAGCTGGCAAATTTCAAAAAACTGTCTAAATAATCTCTCCATTTCTTTGTTTCTTTGTTTAGTGGAGGGGGTGTAACGTGGAAAATAAAAGGTAGATAATTTGCGACATACACAAAATTATGTATGGAAACAACAAAACTTATGCGACAGTTCGTTTTGGGGGGGGGATGAAGTCATCACGCACACCATTTTATCGATAAAAAGCCAGTTGGATGGAAACAGGCTGGAGACAGCAAATTTTGCACATTTTTTTTTACGTATATTCTGTTTGTCGATATCAAAACGTCGCAAAAAACTGGATGGAAACTTGGCTATTGTCAACTTGAAACACCCGTTTTCTGTTTCCATAGTCCAAAACACCACTTTTCCTTCTTTTATTGTGAGCACATTCTATGCAGGCGCCTCTGCCCCTACTATTTAAGACACCTTTGTTGTGGCAAGCTGCAGAATGCTATGACTAAGTTGCTTGGGATTCCACATTACATACCTGGTGGTCCTGGATGTATGCCATTACTAACCACAGCTCACTAAGATTATGTAAATGAAATTTAAAAATTAAAATTACTGGAAGAATCATGCAGGTTGACAGTACAGTGTGAAATATCACTGCAGATTTATAATTATAAATCCAACTCTGAAAAATATTTTTTTTTTCTCCATGATTTGTGTATGAAGTTGTTCCCAACACACATTTCCTTGCAATGAACATTGTATGCAAGATCATTTTAAGTGAATTACACAATACTCAAATTGTTAAAAAGTGTGTTTTAGTCTTGTCTGATTTCCATTCGAAATACGAAACTCTATAATCAGAAGTTCCAAATGCTGTCTTAAATCAGGGATCCTCAGGTATGGTGCTGGAGGGCCACAGTGGCTGCATGCAGATTTTTGTAACAATCTGATTTCTTAATTTCAAAGGTAATCCATACAGGTAACATACTTGCTAAATGTTAAGGCTTCGTATAGTTTTCATTCTATCACGTCAGTTCATTTCTATTCTTGGAAAAGAAGAATCTGCAGTATATCTTCCAAATGATTTGTGGCTCAGAGCTGATTAGTCATTCTCAGTCAGCGATCTTTCCAAACATTTTAAGCAGACAGATGTGCACATACAGATGTACAGTGAATTTAAAAATTTTCACATCCCTTCATTTTCTGCACAATTTGAGTTATAGATTTTAACTTTTAAATGGATTAATTTGCTATGTTTGCCCATCACTCTGCACTCAGTAACCAAGTCTTCAGAAAGTAACATGTCTTCAGAAAGGTCTTCACATTTATTACAAATCAAAAATTGAACTCTTATTTCTGTAAATATTCACACACTATGCTGTAGAACTCCACATTGTTGTCGGGTGCATTCTGTTTGTTTGAGTTTCCTACTGAGAAGTTTATCAAAGTGACTCTGGAAGAGGACAGCATGGTAGCACAGTGCGAAGGCTGCTGCCTCACAACAAGGTGGCCAGGGTTCAAGTCCTGGGTTCTCTCTTTGCAGAGTTTGCATGTTCTGTCTTGTGAGCATGTGGGTTTCCTCCAGCAGTCCAAAGACAGGTATGTTGGGTAAACTGGTGGTTCTAAATGGGCCCCTAATGTGTGTGTGTGTGTGTGTGTAATCACCATGCAATAAACTTGCACCCTATTCCAAATTTTCTTCCTGCCCTTTGCCCGATGTTTGATGGGATAGGCTCCAGCTGCCTGCCATCCTGGTCTGGATAAGTGGGTTTAGAAAATGGATGGATGCACTTTGGAAGAATAAATTTCTTTAACAAAGGAAAAAGCTTAGTGATCTTCATGGGAAAATATAAATATAGATAATTTAAAAAATCAACAGATGTCCAAAGAAGCGATCAATGGAGAAGAGAACCTCCTTATACAGTAGTGCAGCAACCAATACCACTACCCATTTATAGCAAAACTCGGCCAGTATAACTAAAATTGGAAAATAACTATTTAATAAATTGTGATTTGTGAGCCCAGTTACGTTGGCTTAAGTGATTAGAGCAGGTTCATCGTTCACAGATAGTCAGGAGAATGTGCTGTGTTCGGGTCTTGGAAGAGCACAATCTATATATAGCATATTCAGATAGCTCAGATGGTAGTTACCCATACCTGCCAATTTTACAAATAGCCTACAGATTATGTGAAATGTGTGGTGTAATAATAATACGCAAAAGACATCATAAAGGTTTGGGGTAGCCACCCGTATATTGTTTTTCCCAGCTGCAAAAGTTTGCTTTTGAAACACGATGTGCATAGAACAGAGTCCACAACAAAACTGGCTATAGTAGCCCAAGATGGAGGCTTTAAAGGTCTGGAGAGGAACTGATGTCAGCAAAGGGGCCGGCTTCGCGAAGTGACGTCTTCTGAGGCACCGGAACCTTGCAGGATTTCCCGGGAAAGGTCTGTAGGGAACTTAGAAAGACAGTCAGCGCACTCCGCCGCCCCCGGTCAGATGTTTCATTACACTTACTCAGACCCTTTAGCTGCCTCCTACTCGCACGTGTGTGACAAGTCCTTCCACGGCTTCAGCAAGTTCACATGATAAACCCGCTCACTTGGTTTACGATTGGGTTGTTTCACCAAATAGTCGACCAATCCTTTTCTCTCCTTAATTTCATAAGGGCCTTGCCAATAGGTGAGCAATTTAGAATGGGAGGTGGGAACTAATACCATGACACGATCGTGCCACGATCATAATAACGGGCCTGTGCTGCTTGTGCCTCTAACATATGACTTTTTAAAATAGGTTGAATTTTCCCAAATCTATCGCATAACTGTGTGATATATTCCAAAATATTTGTAGAGGGAAGAGCCTCTCCTTCCCAACCTTCTTTCAAAATATCCAATATACCTCAGGGTTGTCGTCCGTATAACAATTCAAAAGGAGAGAACCCTGTAGAGGCTTGTGGGACTTCCTGATAGGCAAAGAGAACGAGGGGGAGGAGTTGATCCCAACTCCTCCCATCCCCGCTGACCACTTTGCGAAACATCTGCTTGAGAGTTTGATTAAACCTCTCCACTAGACCGTCAGTTTGAGGATGGCTCACCGCGATCTTTAAGTGCTTTATTTTCAACTTGGCTGTTTCCCTGAAATGTCTCCGAGGTAAAAGGTGTTCCTTGGACTGTTAGGACGCACAAATACTCCTACTATTTCCTGTGCGATTGCTTTAGATGTAGCTGAGCGCAAGGGAACAGCTTCTAGATATTGGGTCGCATAATCCACGAGGACTAATATATATTTATGTCCTTGGGCTGAGAGCTCTAAGGGTCCTACAATATCGACCCCGATTCAGTCAAAGGGAACATCAACTAAGGGAAGGGGAACGAGAGGAGCACGGCCCCTCCTAGGAATTTGCCATAAATGACATGCTGGACAAGAAATACAAAAACGGTGAACCTCCTCATTAATTCCCGGCCAATAAAATCTGAGCTTAATCCGCTCAAGTTTTTTCGGAGCCTAAATGGCCTCCAAGGAGGTGGGCGTGAGTTAATTCACAAACCTGCCGCCGGTAGGTTCGTGGGATTAACAACAGTTTCCGAACCTCCGCCCCATGTTCCATGACCAGATATAATAGATCATTTTCTATTACAAAGTGAGGTCCTTGTGACATGGGCTGGTGTGTGCGTTGGCCGTTGACAAGGACGACTGCATTTTTTGCAAATTTTAGGGAGTCATCATTCCACTGCTCCCTTTTAAAAGAAGCCGGTGTTTATCTAAACTGAAAGTGAATGTCGGAGAGAGGATCTGGTCTGACCTCAAGGGGAGGGGATTCCTCCTGACTCGTCGAGGCACGGGTGGATAACGTATTTGCCTGCAACAGTCCAGGAATCTCCCCGTCCTCCTCGTGGGCTTCTGTATCTCTCTCCGCCGGCTGTGTACACGGCGTGGAGACAGCTTGAGAAGAGTTATCCCCATCTATAACTAGGCCTAAGTTTTTATCGGGAGTAGTTAATAGTTTACCGCATTTATTTTCCATCCATTTCCGGCCTAGAATCGCTGGAAAGGGTGGATTGGGGTGAACCGCCATGGGAATTTTTCTTAGCGATTCTCCCTGACTTACGAAACACAGGGCGGTATTGTACATCCAGGTGTCTCCATGAATACATTTAATACTGGTCTTTTCTTTAATTCTTTGTCGTGGTAAGACATAACGGCAATCAACAATGGAAATGTTGCTGCCGGAATCAAACAAGGCATTGACTTTATAACCATTAATGACTACAGGTCCCGTATTCGATAACGTGAGGGGGATGGCAAGAGCACACAGACTGTCTCCTCCCTTCCACCTACATCCCGACTCGTTCCCGGATAGGTTGCACGCCCGGCGGCCCGGGAACTCAGAAACAGGCTCCAATTTATCTGGAAGAGACTTATTTTATAAGAAGTAATTTCTAGGAAATCCACTAGAGGATGGTTCTGCGCTCCCAGATTTTGAGACTGGCATGGATGATTTTTACGAGCTTTATTAGCTCTTCATAGAAATGAAATCTCCCCAGTTCGGCTGGGCAAAGTTTTTTGGGAGGCTCTTTAAAAAAATAAAGCAGGCTACCTGCTGTACTATTTGGCAGGTGGATAGTTCAAATGGCCTTAGCCATAAGGCCACCTGCTCCCAGAGTGTCATAGTCTGTGCCTGGATTGATCTCTCTGCATCAAATTCCCAGTTTTTTATTACTTTTGCCTGCTGGACTGGGGATAGCCCATATTTATCTGGGACCTCAGCCCCAATGAGCTGCTCAGCTCTCTCCTCCGAGAGAGCATAATAAGCCCTTTTGATTTCATCCCCAGAAACCAGCCTACGTCTGTACGTCCCCTTCACATTTTTCCTTTGGTAAGTTATAAGCCCGGTGCTGTATTTGAGGAGCGGAGTCCTTCCTGACCCCCAAACGCACTCCATCACCCTAAAGCATACATGAAACTTGGCCCCAGTAGTTTCCAACCTGGTTAATTTCATGTTCGTGTCCCGGTTTCTTCTGGGACTTCATCCTGCCATTGTAATAACGCCACTGTAATAATAATACGCCAAAGACATCATAAAGGTTTGGGGCAGCCACCCGTATATTGATTTTCCCAGCTGCAAAAGTTTGTTTTTGAAGAACAATGTGCATAGAACAGAGTCCACAACAGAACTGGCTATAGTAGCCCAAGATGGAGGCTTTAAAGGTCTGGAGAGGAACTGACGTCATCAAAGGGGCCGGCTTCAGAAGTGACGTCATCAAAGGGGCCGGCTTCAGAAGTGGCGTCTTCTGAGCGCGGAACCTTGCAGGATTTCCCGGGAAAGGTCTGTAGGGAACTGAGAAAGACAGTCGGCGCACTCTGCCGCCCCTTGTCAGATGTTTCATTACACTTACTCAGACCCTTTAGCTGCCTCCTACTCGCACGTGTGTGACAGTGGGTATTTATGCAATGTCAGGGAACGTCTAGTCAAAACAGTGCCTCCTTTGCTCTAACGAACTGGGACTGTAGTCATCAGTCATCCCTACTGGCTTCTGTACAGCCTGGAGTTGTATGTGTACATGATTAACACTAGAATTACCAGAGCCTACGAAAAAACTCGTAATTCCGTCCCACCTTAAATCGCTTCTTAAAATCGTTCACAGTTCTCCACCAGAGTCTTTTGTCATCTAAATGTGCTGATAAAGAGAAGGTAGAAGCAGCCGGCTACTCAATCCCCCACCGACTTAGAACGTGCACAAACTTCTCCCAGCTCATGCCTTGATTGATTATCTGGGAGTGAAGTGGAGTTTTAGAGTGGAAATAATAGATCATTATTTGGAACACACGCATTTCACGTGTGTTCCGTTTCTACAGTAATCCGTGTAAACACATTTTTAAAACAGAAACGTTTTTCATATTGTAGTAGTAAATGACAAAATGTAAGCATAAACTATATAATGTATGAAGCCTGAAGTCCAAATATCAAACACTTTCACAAAAGGTACACATATAACAGAACAAGTATGCTTTTATTCAAAAATATAACTGCAGAAAAAAGCCACCTTAGCAAGCCATATTGACACGTACATACTACAGCTGACACGATAGCGTAATGGTATTAGCCGCTGACTAGTATCCAAAAGGTCATGAGTTCGATCCCACATGGTTCAGTTTTGAGAAGTAAACTGCTCTTATTCTTACTATTTTAGAATAAAAACATGCATTTGATTTCAGTGTGTAACAGCCAGTAATTTATGATACTTGTACAGGTTAGTTTTTTTTTTATTCACTTTTCATTCTCCGTCTCAGTCGTGTTCAGGATCCTTCCCTACCCCTATCTGAGAATGCTGTATTCACATAAAGATGCGCTGTAGCTCTGCAGCGTACTTGTGACTGCATTCTCGTACCAATGCTTACGAACTGAAGTGCCTGCGTGCACTTTTCGTGGCATTACACGTCTATTTTTTTGAGCATGCCCGTGTCGTTCAAACACAGGAACATATGTTGGTGTACAAGAATAAAAAACAAGTGCACTTTTATTCTAGACTATAAGTGAAGAAAAAATAAAGCAAGTTACAGTAGGCGCTTGATATGACAGCTTGCGTGGTGCAATGCTAAGAACTACTGATTTCCGATCCGTGCTATATAAAATCATCACATTCAAATATTAACAATTCCCACACACCCTTCCTACATTCACGACATGCGTACATGTTGCAGTGTACACATCTCTCTGTGCTATGGTTCCTATTACACTGAATGAGCACCTGACATTGTACTTTCTTCCCTATTGTAAACAAGCGCTTTATAGCGCCCGACCCGGCATTGAATAGGCAGAGGCACGTGTTCACACTCACAAATATTTATTTTTCTTCAGCTGTGTGACACGTCTTCCCCGTGCCACACAGCCCAAACACAGTCCAAAACACAAACACAAACACAAAGAAGTCAAACACAAACCCACACTTTCCTGCTCCACCACTCCTCCCAGGCAACCTCGTCCTCTTCCTCCCGATTCTGGCCTCGATTGCTGGGAGGCAGGCCCTTTTATGCCCCACCCGGAAGTGATCCAGGTGCCTGACCAGCTGGTCTTAATTGCACCTCCGGGTGGGGCTGATAAACCGTCCAGTGTGGTGGCTGGAACTCTGCAGCACCCCCTAGCGGCCACCCCATCTCCCAACCGGGCTGCTGTGGTGGACTCCATGTCCCATGGAGCCACGGGGGAGATTGAGGAGGAATCCAGTGCCAGGAGACTGCCCCAAGCGCCCCGGGGAGGTATTGCAAAGTCCATGATGGCTCCCCCGGGACGTATGCATCAGAGGCGTCCCGGCCGGGCATGGGACCCGGCTGTCCGTCACATGGCCCCTCCCTCAGATGAGGCTTGTGGGGCTCATCGGCCTGCCCCGAGGGCGGTCTTCTCCAGGATGGGGAGTCGGCATTCCTGGTTCCGGCTGCGCCTGTAAAACAGAATAAACAGGTCTGGGGCGTTGCCCGGCGTCCCTCGGGACAAGCCCGCCAGACATGGCCACGCGGCCACAGTCATAACACCGCCGACTCCCTCCAGTACGGCCCCTCTGCATGCGGAAGCAGGCAGGGAACATCTGCCCTTCGCCCCTCCGAGGAGGGCTTGTGCAGTTCCGCCCCTCTGCAGTGCAGCCCTCCCGGCTCCAAGCCGTCAGGCATACCCTGCTCTATGCAGGGTTTCCGGTTTCCTCTTCCGGTTCCCCTTTTCCTTTGGGTCGCACTGGCGGTCTGAGTCCCCTATGAGAAAGGAGGGACCCCGCACGCCTCGTCCCTTTGGACTGCCGCAAGACTGGCGCTAGCGGTCGGGGCGGGGTTGTTTGGCAGCGGTTTCCACCTGCTGCCTCCCGCCTCGTCCGCCTTTGCTGTCAGTCATCACAGCAGCCTCTCGTGTGGTGGGCGGGTCCGCCTGACAGGCAGTACTAAGCAACACTGCTGCCGTCGCGTCCGCCCCTTTTCTCTGCGGTGCGGCTTCACTTACCTGCACCGCTCTGTCCTGCCGGTGGGAGGCTGGCCACCCGCCGTCACAAAGCCATTCAGCCAGGGCCCTTGCGGATACCGAGCTTCTTCTCCAGCCCCTCCTTCGCCTCCGACAGGACCTGAAAAACTTGTAAAGGGACTGTAGGGCGAGGACAACGGACTTCACCTCCCCTACAGCCCAAGAAACATTAATAGTGGCGGCGGCGGTGGATTTGGGCTCTCCGTGTAAGCCCTCCGCCGACCGCGTGCCAAGAAGACCCTGTGGATCCCCACAGGGCCCTTTCGGTAGTCTGGAGGAGAGGGAAGGCGTCCGTCATCCCCGCCTGCCGATCCTCCTCGGCGGGTGATTGACACGTCCCCGTTTACCTGTTTGCGGAGCCGCTCCTGCCCCACTTGCAGGCGCGCTGGAAGCTTCGTCCGGGCTCTCCTCCGCCAGCCGCTGGCTCAAGCCGAGGAAAGACACAGCTCCGCCTCGCTCACCCCGAGCTGGCTCCGTCGTCCGCCATGGACACTCGTCCCCTGCCCGCACGGGTGCCGCCCTCGGCGTCCAGGAGGTAGGATGACCCGCGGCGGAAAAACATACCCGCAACTTCGTCACCTACCTCCGGTTGCAACCCGTCGGCGGACTAGCGTGGCGGCGTCTGCCAGTTGGCCTCTGTGTCCGCCCGGCTTTTTCTTCCCCATGACAAAAGCGCCTGCAGCGCTCCTCGGCGGCCGGTTGGATAGTCCCGCTGGCTTGCGCGTGCCTGCTTGCGGCCCCTGCAGCGTGTCGGCGCGCGCGCTGTACTGCGTGTGCTGGCTTGCGGCTCCTGCGGCGTGTGCGCGCTTCAGTGCGCTGTGCTGTGCAGTCCTGCCCGATTGCTTGCCTGTAGCTGCGCGGGGCGCGCTCTCCAACGCCGCTGAGCGAGAACCGTGCCCAGCGCTGTTGCGCCGCTATGCCGGGTCAGCAAGAGTAAAACCGCAGGTTCCGACCCAAATGGGCGGGCGGGATCCCGCGACTACGCCAGTGTAAACAAGCGCTTTATAGCGCCCGACCCGGCATAGAATAGGCAGAGGCACGTGTTCAAACTCACAAATATTTATTTTTCTTCAGCTGTGTGACACGTCTTCCCGTGCCACACAGCCCAAACACAGTCAAAACACAAACACAAAGAAGTCAAACACAAACCCACACTTTCCTGCTCCACCACTCCTCCCAGGCAACCTCGTCCTCTTCCTCCCGATTCTGGCCTCGATTGCTGAGAGGCAGGCCCTTTATGCCCCACCGGAAGTGATCCAGGTGCCTGACCAGCTGGTCTTAATTGCACCTCCGGGTGGGGCTGATAAACCGTCCAGTGTGGTGGCTGGAACTCTGCAGCACCCCCTAGCGGCCACCCCATCTCCCAACCGGGCTGCTGTGGTGGACTCCATGTCCCATGGAGCCACGGGGGAGATTGAGGAGGAATCCAGTGCCAGGAGACTGCCCCAAGCGCCCGGGGAGGTATTGCAAAGTCCATGATGGCTCCCCCGGGACGTATGCATCAGAAGCGTCCCGGCCGGGCATGGGACCCGGCTGTCCGTCACACTATATAAATCACATTCGACTATAGCGCGTCTCCAAATAAATCACATTTGAGTTATAGCGCGTCTTTATGTGAAAGCAGCATTGTCAGATTTGGGGGGGGAATCGTGAACGTGACTGAGAGAATGGAACTGAATAAAAAAAGACTGAAATCAAATGTATGTTTTATTCTAAAATAGTTAAGTACATGCAATATTATTTGAAAGCGAACAGCGTCAGATCGGGCATATTCAAACCTGATCTGGCGCTGTTCGTTTCAAATAATATTGCATTAGTCGATGATGTTTTTACATATATTGTCTCTTTCATTCATCTTGCGGTTTGTAATCAGTGACCGGTGTTTTTTCCCCGATCTTGCCAGTTCGCACATGTTGCTGTATGGTGCTGTTTCTTTTGTACTCCAGGACATGCAGAGGACAGAATAGTACAGAGCAGTAAGTTCAGCGCTATATGCAATCAGACAGACAAACAGGCAGAGAAGGCACTAGATATATAAATAAACAGGGAAGGCACTGTATAATAGATATATAAAAACAGCTAAGGGGATAGATATATAGATAGGTAGGAAGGAAAGGCACTATATGATAGGCAGACAGGAAAGCTCCTATATAATAATAAAATTAATGTTATTACTATGTAGATAGACAGGGAGTTCAGCGTCGCAGCATGTATTCAAACCCGATCTGACGCTGTTCGTTTTCAAATAATATTGCATGTACTTAACTGTTTTAGAATAAAAACATACATTTGATTTCAGTCTTTTTTTTATTCAGTTCCATTCTCTCAGTCGCGTTCACGATTCCCCCAAATCTGACAATGCTGTTTTCACATAAAGAGCGCTATAACTCAAATGTGATTTATTTGGAGCAGCGCTATAGTCGAATGTGATTTATATAGGGAAGAAAGTACAATGTCAGGTGCTCATTCAGTGTAATAGGAACCATAGCACAGAGAGATGTGTACACTGCAACAAGTACACATGTCGTGAATGTAGGAAGGGTGTGTGGGAATTGTTAATATTTGAATGTGATACATTTATATAGCACAGATCGGAAATCAGCAGTTCTTAGCATTGCACCACGCAAGCTGTCGTATCAACCGCCTACTGTAACTTGCTTTATTTTTCTTCACTTATAGTCTAGAATAAAAGTGCACTTGTTTTTATTCTTGTACACCAACATATGTTCCTGTGTTTGAGCGACGGGCATGCTCAAAAATAGGCGTGTAATGCCACGAAAAGTGCACGCAGGCACTTCAGTTCGCAAGCATTGGTGCGAGAATGCAGTCACAATACGCTGCAGAGCTACAGCGCATCTTTATGTGAAAACAGCATTGTCAGATGGGGGGTAGGGAAGGATCCTGAACACGACTGAGACGGAGAATAAAAAAAAAAAAAACTAACCTTTACAAGTATCATAAATTACTGGCTGTTACACACTGAAATCAAATGCATGTTTTTATTCTAAAATAGTAAGAATAAGAGCAGTTTACTTCTCAAAACTGAACCATGTGGGATCGAACTCATGACCTTTTGGATACTAGTCAGCGGCTAATACCATTATGCTATCGTGTCAGCTGTAGTATATGCGTGTCAATATGGCATGCTAAGGTGGCTTTTTCTGCAGTTATATTTTTGAATAAAAGCATACTTGTTCTGTTATATGTGTACCTTTTGTGAAAGTGTTTGATATTTGGACTTCAGGCTTCATACATTATATAGTTTATGCTTACATTTTGTCATTTACTACTACA
This sequence comes from Polypterus senegalus, assembly GCF_016835505.1. Classification (NCBI taxonomy): domain Eukaryota; kingdom Metazoa; phylum Chordata; class Cladistia; order Polypteriformes; family Polypteridae; genus Polypterus; species Polypterus senegalus. The sequence continues at coordinate 175,272,113 of NC_053155.1, read as the reverse complement.
ATATGAAAAACGTTTCTGTTTTAAAAATGTGTTTACACGGATTACTGTAGAAACGGAAAACACGTGAAATGCGTGTGTTCCAAATAATGATCTATTATTTCCACTCTAAAACTCCACTTCACTCCCAGATAATCAATCAAGGCACGAGCTGGGAGAAGTTTGTGCACGTTCTAAGTCGGTGGGGGATGGAATAGCCGGCTGCTTCTACCTTCTCTTTATCAGCACATTTAGATGACAAAAGACGCTGGTGGAGAGCTGTGAACGATTTTAAGAAGCGATTTAAGGTGGGACGGAATTACAAGTTTTTTCGTAGGCTCTGGTAATTCTAGTGTTAAGCCACAATGCATATTTGGAGCAAAAGCTGTATTTCAAGGCACATTAAAAATATATCCTTTTGTACTATTTCTCTCTTTTGATTATTTTTGCCATGACTACTGCATGGGTATATAGACAGGTTCAAGTATGCCCTGCATTTTTTAATTAAAAAAAACAAAAACAAAAAACAACACATTCCCAGGGAATCTAGATTCCCATGCTGGATACACCTAGAAATAATTGTGTGCAAAGAATACTGTATATAGACTAATAGGGAAAATGTGTTAGTTGTAGTTTTTATATAGCCATTTGGAAGAAGAAAGTGTTTATTATAAAGATGCATTATTATTATTGCTAGAAATCATGCCATTGTTTTAAAAAATGTAACTCTTCATAATATACAGTATATGTTAAATATAAGATAATCACTTCATTAAAGTATTTTTAACAGATGGCATATCTTTCCACATGGCTAGCACTGAATTAACACAATCAGTTTACTGGCACTTTAATAACTGTGTCAATGCTGATTGCATTTGGATTTCTAAATAAAAATTTTTATCACAATGATTTTGTGAACAATGGCAAAATCCCTACTTAAGTCCAGCCTTACTATATACTGTAGGTGAACACATCTGCCTTCACCTAGCTATAAAAGAGTGGAATGTGAGCACTCCAAATGAACATGGAAAGCATGAATGCTTGGTGGCCTCATCTTGCTTTCTTTGACTAAAGGATAATTCAAACTATCTATCAAGGACATTTAGTAACAAAAAAATCATCTTATGTACAATAGAGTTTGAAAGAGCTTATCAGCAGCCTTGAGCTTTGTGGAAATGTATTTAAAATGATGTACAAATTGTAGGCTTTATCTGAAGAGCACAGTGTCTTCCAAATAAAAATTCTTATCACAAAGCTTTTTTTTACCGCACTACCATGATCAGGGAGTTTCTTTAAAAATACTTTTTACCATATAATACAAGTTTACGTGGAAGTCAGGAAAAACAGTCCTTACAGAAGGTAAAGCTTGCTTCACCTTCATCCGACAGCAGAATGTTAATGTACAGTATGTGTCTATATGTCTTTGTATAAACAAATAATACACATTACAAACATGAAGCTGTTTATTATGTCTGTTTTATGTTAATGGGCACATTCTGGACCCCCTAGAGATCATTGCGAAAGAGAGAATTAAAACAACACTGAGCGCCATTATGAACAATGTTGCACATCCCCTCTCTGACACACTGACACTGAGGACTGTGCACCGATTTGTATGCTGTCTCCTGCTCTAGCATTATTCTGCACGTTTCGCCCTTGTCAACCAGGAGTGAGTGAGTCTGTCTGGTGAAAAACAAGAGTCCGGCATTGTTCCTCTATGTTCAGGATAGGCCTTGGCCCCCAGCTACCTCATAATCAGTAGTCTTGAAATTGATTTTTTATATATTATTTCAGTTAAGTAGCAAAGTTGTTGTGAAGTAGATCTGTATTTATTTTTAAAGAGCATCATCTATTTAAGAATAACATTACATGTAATTGATAGAGGAAAATCTGCAAAGCTAAATTAGAAAAAAAAATATTCAGACAAAATGTAAATCTTTACACAAATATTCGGTGAACCTTGCATATTATATGGGAGTAAAGGAGTCAGGTGGAGAAATTTGTTTATTGGCGCAAAGACAATTGCCTGCATCTTAACATAAATCAATAAACTGGTTATTTTCTCTCGTCAACCCAAAGTGCCTCTATGTCTGGTCATCATTCAAGTTGTTGATGTAGATGGTGATCCACTACTGCAAATACTTGGGGGTCCACATGAGGAACTATATAAGAAAGGGCAGAGTAGACTCCTTTTCTTTAGGAGACTGCGTTCCTTTAATGTGGGAAGTGACATCCTTCACATCTTCTATAATGCTGTGATGGCCAGGGTGATTTTCTACACTGCAGTGTGCTGGGCTGGTAGCATCACTTAAAGGGAGGTCCGACGAATTAACAAGCAAATTAAAAAGGCAGGCTCAGTTATGGGATGCACTCTGGACCCCCTTAAGGTTGTAGAGAAGAGAAAATGGAGTGCCATTATGAACAATGCTGCACATCCCCTCTCTGACACACTAACACTGAGGACTTTCAGCCAACAAATCATTCAGTAAAAGTACAGTAATCCCTCGCTATATCGCGCTTCGACTTTCGCGGCTTCACTCCATCGCGGATTTTAAATTTAAGCATATCTAAATATATATCACGGATTTTTTGCTGGTTTGCGGATTTCTGCGGACAGTGGGTCTTTTAATTTATGTTACATGCTTCCTCAGTTTGTTTGCCCAGTTGATTTCATACAAGGGAATGCTATTGACGGATGGCTGAGAAGCTACCCAATCAGAGCACGTATTACATATTAAATAAAACTCCTCAATGATATACTATATGCTCCCCGCGCGCTGCTTCGCACACTTAAAAGCTCTAACAGCCCGTATTGATTTTTGATTGTTTGCTTTTCTTTGTGTCTCACTCTCTCTGAGAAATACAGGCAGATACTTATCCATCATGCAATACCATCAGGGAGACATATGATTGGCCCCATTATCTGCTCCTGACGGAGGGGGTGTGAGCAGAGGGGCTGTTTGCACAGTGGCTGTTTGCTTAGAAGATACGGACACGCCTGTAAAAAAAATGCTGAAAGGCTACATTCACATTGATCCCTTCATTGCGCTGCTTTATCACGGTGCTTGCATACTTAAAAGCGCAACAGCCCTATTGATTTTTGATTGTTTACTTTACTCTCACTCTGACATTCTCTGCTCCTGATGGCGCACCTCGAAGAGGAAGATCTGTTTGCATTCTTTTAATTGTGAGAAAGAACTGTCATCTCTGTCTTGTCATGGAGCACAGTTTAAACTTTTGACTAAAGGGTGTTACTTCATGTCTAGAGGGCTCTAATAATGTTAAAAATGTATTTAGAAGGTCGTAAACAGGTTTTCAAAGCTCTAACTGCGAAAATATTAGATTTATAAATAAAGAATCCTACTTCTTGGAAATCCATTTATCTGTCTGGAGCGGATCAACCGCTATAAACAAGGGTTTACTGTATAACTGTGCGGAGAATATTTATAAACAGTGTGGGAGAGTTTCTAAGAGCTTAAAATATATGAAAATAACCATACAAACATATGGTTTCTACTTCGTGGATTTTCACCTATCGCGGGGCCTTCTGGAACGCAACCCCCGCGATCGAGGAGGGATTACAGTATGTCAAGAAATGCTACGGACGCTCCTACCAAAAGCAATATGTGTGCATAATGCATCATTGTGACTATGACTGTCAAGTCAGAAGATTTTTCTTTTCAAATTTCTCTTCCTTTCATATATATATTTACATATCTATTTATTTGTTTATTTATTTAAAGCTTCTATAAAACAACTCCCAGTTTCCCCCTGTGGACGAATAAAGTTCTGTCTATCTATTATGGAGGAATGTCAACATCTGTGCCAAAGCAAGTGGTCATAGGGAGTGATAACTGAAGGAGAAATACTGTGCATTAACAAAGTTTTATTTTAAGCTAAATTGTGAACTCTTCAGGGCAAAGGTCATACTCTGGAAATTTAATAAGATTAGTAGACTTATTTGACCAAGATAGACTGTTGTAACAAAATAATGATATAGGAAGCACCCGTAATTAACAGTTATATACTGATTAACCTGAGTGCCATTGCATGCCTAAGAATTTTAAATACTCATGTATTTCAGTACTTTCTCAGTTTCGGCTGACACATACTTAAGATAACTGTATCGGGTTCCCTTGGTATAAATAAAAGAATCTTTAAATCATTCGAGCTTCACTTGATTATTTAATAAAGAGAAAATCCCTGAAAAGGCACATGCATAGAATAAACAATCAAAACACACCTAGAAGAAGCTATTAAATATCACCCCTCAAATTTACAGCATATGCCCACAATCAAGTATAAAGACAAAAGTTTTAAGAAAAAAACATAAGTTCCTATGAATCATAGTCATAATCTTTTCTAAATTTACAAATGTAACTCAAACAATAAATTTGTTTTTGAAAATTTAATAATAATAATACATTTTATTTATATAGCACCATTCCCATGCTGAAGGTACTATAGAATGTAGTGTCACAAACTCGACAAAGAGCCATAGCAAGGTTTGGGGTAGCTACCCGTATATTGTTTCCTGGCTGCAAAATTGAATAAATTGATGTACTGAAGTGTACAGGTCAGAGTCCTAAACAGAACTGAGGAGATAGAGGAAAGGTAATGGCTTTTAAAGACCAGTATAGGAAGAGACCTCAAAAGAGGTCAGAACCAGAAGGGTCTTCATCCATAGGCTCGGGCCTGGAAGTGACGTCTAAGGGGTTGGAACCAGAATTGATATCATCAGGGCAAGGCTGAATTTCCTGTGAATGGGCTGAAGAAAGGCGAGAAAAAGAGTTAGTGCACTCGGCTACTTCCTGGTCTTGTTCTGAATTACTCATTCAAGCTCTATAGCTGCCTCCCATGTGCACATGTGTGACAATAGAAACAGCAATATTAGATAAGATTAGATAAACTTTATTAATCCTATGTGGACATTCAAATGCATAAAAGCATCAGAAACAACACTACAAGAATACAGACTCGCAGGACAGATAATACAATCAATCAATCAATAAAAATAAACTTAACCGGTATATATCAGGTGCAAGCATTGAATTGTCTGATAGCAGTGAGCAACTTTAAATTAATAATTGCCACAGTCAGAGCCCCTGTCCTGGTCATGGTGGATGTTGAGATAACTTCATTTGGTGGGTATTGCACTCTTTGAAGCAATAAGTATTAAATCAATGCAAATGGCCTGTCAAAATGTTAATTATTCACTTCATCAATTTGGACTCCCAGTTTTATGGTGTTGCCTGTTTTAATGTTCTTGGATTTGAATTGTGCTCTTGCATCACTGCACTGAAAGAAACACACAAGCCATTAAAAGAACAGGTCTTTTAATGGGTTGAAAACTCATTTTCCACACCTTAATACCTCAATTGGCTCTAAACATTAAAATATCGATCTATCTACAGGACACAGTAGTGTAGTGGAGAACTTTTAGGACATCTTGGCTTCAGATCCCAGCCTCTGTATCCTACTACATTCTTAAAAATAAAACTGTCAGAATGGTTTTTCAGAGCAGTGCCATAAGGAAACCATTTTTTGTTCCCATAAGACCCACCCATCCACATGAAGGTTCTAGAAAGATCCATTTATTTATTTAGATATGTAACAGGTTCCATACAGTAAATAACCATGACTAGATGGTAACAGATTTGTGAAATACTAATTTGTCATGATTTTAAAATAACTCTTGCAGCTTACAATAACACAGACTAAGTCCAATTTTTCTTAATCTGTCAGTGTAAAGCAGCCTACCATGCCTTAAAGATTTCAGGTTTTTTTTCTGCAATTAATAGATTTATCCAAACCCAAAGAACCAACTTCAAATATAAAGAATCTCTCCCAGAATGAAATAGTTCTTTGTCAAGCAGTGGTTCTATGAGGAACTACATAACCTGGTAAAGAAGCAAAAAGTTTCATTAAAGAACAGTATTTTATGAGTGTAGTGCTCATTGGTTTCCTCTAACATTCTACAGATACTCCAGTTAGGCTGACTGAGAAATCTAAATCCGCCGAGTTTCAGAAAGTGAGCACATGGATGACTGGCTGGCTGTTTACTGCTACCGTGATTGGTCACAACCCCCCACAACCCTGAAATGAAGACCATGGGTTCAGGATATCAATTAATTTGTTCTTCACCTTGTCACAGATGAGCGGGGACACTGCCCGGCCGGGATGCCTGGATAGTCCCCAAGTTGGACAATATTTCTCCTCGGCCACGAGAGGGCAGCTGCCCGGGTCTAATTGGGGGCCACAGAGATGGAGCTGGGACACTCTGTTTTTGAGGATGTGGCCACCACCATGGGGCGCCCGGACAGTTAGAGAAGCTTGGATGGCTGGAGTGCTTCCAGGTGCTTTCCTGACACTTCCGCCACACCAGGAAGTGATGTCAAGGGGAGCACCGGGGGCTCAACTGGGTCATGACAAAAGGGGACGCCTCCTTCCAGTAGACGAGCCAGAGTTGGGAGGAAGGAGACGAAGCTTGTGAGGAGGAGAGAGGAGGTCAAAAGAGAGAAAGAGAAAAAAGAAGAAGACAGTGGAGAGAGTTGGTGATTGAAGGCATTGTGGTGCAAAAAATATAAATAAAGTTTCTGGTGTCTGGGGGTACGCCTTCCACAACCGCCATTCACAAGAAAAATTTACAAGACTTCAGTTGATGTGCTTTCAGTTTTTCTTTTGTCAAATTTTATAAAGGACATCATCAAATGACTATCAAGTATTGGAAAGTAACAGCTTAGGGAAAAATGTGTGACTTTAAAGTATAACAATAACAGATTAAAAAAAACAAAACATGTGACTAGCCTTGTCAAAGGAGTTTTTCTTTTTCAAATGACAAGCCCTGACAAACGCATGTCTCCTGTTGATTTATATGAATGAGTTATTCGAATTCCGGAACAGTAATTCTTTTAAAAGAAATCCCAAGTGTGGCCTAGCTGAGCTTTAAACTGGTGTGTCACTTAATTACCAGCACCCCTAGTGTGCTTATTATATTGTACATTTCAGAGCTGCTTTAAAATGTGCCACCTTCATCCAGCCTGTCACTAAGCACAGCAACCTGAGACAGGAGCACAGGAGCCAGCTTGCATTCATGCCATTTTGTTCTGACTTACATCCAAACCTCTTGAATATTACCCTGCGTGTTATGAATTTTTAAGGCAGAACAAAGTGGCAAACAGTATGGGGCCGGACATTGCCCTGTAGATTCTCCCAGTTATGTGCTCCATTTACTCTCACGTTGCTTTCCTGGTAATCTTCAAGCTTTAACTCTTGTTAATGTCAGAACAATGCTGAGCTCAACTACACCTTACTTTTTCATGACACAAATAAATGAGCAGAATCAGCATATTGACCACACTACTTTTGAAAGACAGCAAAACAGAGAAAGCCAAATATGTCATTACAATTATGGCATGGGCCTGACTGAAGCTGAATTCACCACTTTGGGGGAAAATGTAATGGATATTGTGTAACTTAAAATCTTGTAGCCTTCCTTCAGTCTTAGCCATGGGTCTGCTTTTTTGGCTATTAACAATCCATTTTTTTGTCTCAGTGACATCTTCCTACTCACACTGGTAACCACTAATGACAGATACCATTGTAAAGGTAAAAAAAGAGCCTTCTCTCTCTTAAAAACAATGGTTCCTCATTTAGTAATTTAATTATGTGAAGGTATTTGCATATAAAACTGGTTGTCTGGGATTTAAAACAAATATGTAGACAATGCAGACATATTTCATGTATAGTAGACTACCTAGCAGGATACTAACAGATCAAGAATTCCTGACATTAGCCTGCATTATTGTATGCTAGAGTCCCTTTAAAATCAGGAACCATTGGTATTTAACAAATCCTCTGCTAATGGCTAGTCATGAAACCTGTTACAGAGCGGAACAAATTATTATTTCTGGCACCTCGAATTTGGATGGCTCTTTTTAGAACCAAAAATGGTTCCCCCCTATGGCATTGGCCTAAAGGACCACTTTGACATCTTCATTTTTCTGCTTGTTTCGGATAGTGTACTCCACACTCTTAAAAATAATCTATTACAAAAAATAATTTCAGGTATTTCAGAATTTATTTTTCCGGAAAAATTTTGCTCTTTTCTGATCCAGATGTGTCACATCAAACATCTGGTGACAGAAATACTGCGGTTCAGCAGAAGCTCTGCTAATTATTTTTGTCTTAGCATCCTTTTTTATTATTATTATCTCTGCATTGTATGTTATATTTTTTTTCTAACCCGCTTAATCCAGACCTGGGTTGTGGGGGATGCTGGAGCCTATCAGAGCTACCATAGGGGACAAAGCAGGATCAAACCCTGGACAGGATTCCAGTCAATTGTAGGGTCCTTATTGTAGGAGTAAACACAAATAATGCAGGGATGATCAAATTAAAATGAATCACTTTGAATATTAAGCCTAACACAAAAGCGTACCATTCCAAAGAATTACTATTTTACTTATATCATAAGGCATTTTAAAATGTAACTAATACCTACATACACTTGAGTGTGTCATGTGATGAACTTCTGCTTAATCCCAGGTTTGTTTCTGCCTTATGTTAAATGCTACCGGGACAGGCAACAGCTTTTCAAAACCATGAAGTGGATAAGCAGGTTAGAAAATGGATGGATGCAATACTGGGAAAGTAACGTTTTTAATGGGCTTTCATTTGAGATTTCCTTTAGTTAGCACCCTTATACTATAGTAGCTGATCACCAGAGGTTTGTAATAGGGAGGTAATAAACTAACATGATGATGTCTTTACAGAAAGATGCAGTCAAACTACTATTTTCTGATGTGTGTGTGTATATACAGATTAGAAATCAAAAGTCTATAGACTGTTATTAAACTTTCAACTTTTGTTAAAGAGCCAAGAAGTCAGCACGCTGATATTTTAGACTTTGTTTTCTTCTTTGCTGTCCATTGATTTTCTGAAGGGATGTAACAGGGAAGCCCGGGCTACTTCTTTCGCTGTGCAAGTCAGGCAAATCTTTTATTTTGTTATTAATTTGAAACTTTGGTTGCATTGTCTGCATGTGGCTGACAAGCTTCTAATTCTAGCACAATCACAAGATGCATGCTTTGTGAACTCAGATGTAATTAGACCTGGGTGCATTGCATTGGGCTGCAGAATCACTACTGCCTCCAAATGGGAAAGTAGCCACCAACCCAAACCATGACAAAAATGCAAAAAGAAGAATATCACAGAATAAAATTATAATTAATATATTCAAAATATGAATAAGAAATAAACATATGAACTATTTAGTCTTCCTTTTTTATTTTCCAACAGTTTGAACAATTCAGAATACCATTATGGAGTCATAAATACACTATTATTACTGCACTATACAATAGAAGGAATGCTGGTATTTAAAAATTAACAATTCACATCAAATGCTCAATTATTGGAGTAAGATAGGGATAGAATGAGAGGGAAAAATAGAAGATAAACTGAAGATAACTGGGCCAACTTTTTTTTTCTCTTTAATAATAATAATACATTTTATCTTTTTCTTTCATAAGAGTTCATGACAATGACTCCAATGACATTTGAGCTTTTTGGTCTTGTTATTAGTTATACAGTATGTATTAATTTCTAAAATTGTACATAAACTATGAAACAATTTGCCAAAATCTGAAATACATCTTAAATTTGATTAAACATTTAATTTTTCTTTATATCTGTATTGAAAAAGTATTTGTAATTTATAAAGTTGTATGTATGGCTACAGCAGCAAAGCATCTTGTTAGGCATAAGTGCAGTAGTAGACACCCGGCATAAAACCAAAAATTACTTATGAATATAAAGGCCTAAAATCTGCATGGTAAAGGCGATCCTGAGTGCACTTAGCTGTGTGTAAGTGCCAGTGGTCTATGTGACAGGAATATCAGGGGATCTGGGGGGAAAAAAAAAGATTTATATTGCAAAATCTATGGGCAGCCGAGGGAATTGCAAGCTACAGTATCTATGGTCAACTAACTTGGAACTTCAGAAATTAGAACATGGAAACCTTGTGTTTTAAAAGCCTAACTTACACATACTCAAATCTAAGAATCGTCAAAAACCATAGCACAGGGATCAAAAATCCAGAAAATAAATCAAAATGAGAAACAATAGAAAGTATCTCTACAACAATGTATTTTTATATAACCCAAAATCTTACAAAGAATGCTTCAATGAACTTTAACGGGCCCTGATTAATTGACGCTCAAACCCCACGCCAGACTTAACTCTCTAAGAAGACAAGAAAATAAACTCCCAAAAGGTTTTGCAGGACAAAAAGAAAGACATCTTTGGAAGGGCATTTCAAAGAGAGATCCTCCTTCCAAGTAGGTTGGGCGTGCAAAGGGTGTCAAAAATAAAATAAAAAGACAGAAAACAGAATGCAAGCAGTCCTCTTCTCCGAGCAAGATGGCTGTTATAATTATTGGTATCATATTAAATGAGTATATCAAGAAACAGTGTCTGCCACTTAGACATCTTTGATGGAATGAACTGCGATCTTAGAGTAGAGGACATTTGCTGGTTTTGGCAATTGCGCTGGCCTTCAGCACACACTCCTAGGTGGACAGGTTGGCCCACTCTAAAAAGATGTCAGGGTGCAGATTCCAGGTTGGTTTGAGAGAATAAAGACAGAGAGCGTTAGCAGCATTTGACCTGACCATTCATTCCATAATCTTGTTATTTATGAGTGCAATAGTCAACTAACTAAAGGGGAGAAGAAAGATGGCAGCCTTTTATCAAGGCTTCGCTCAGGTAGTCGAAATGATCAGTCGTAGGAACGCGCTTTATTCCGACTCTAACATTTTTGTAGCTGTGATGTGTGCATCAGTGTAATGGATGTACCAGGAAATCATGCATTGACAAAAGTTCCCGTTTGCTTGGAATTGAAAGTGTGATTAAATGCGTTATTTTTAGCAGCGTTATGGAGTACATGCATCGAAGCTTCTCAACTGTGCTTGTGCTAAGAAAGGGAAAATTTTAAAAATAACGTAACATGATTCTGCGTTAACCTAATATTTTTTCATACGTCCCAAACCAAGGAGATGGGAAGGTAAAATGAATCGGGTAGCGCGCGTACATACTCAGTACATCCCCTCTCGGGAATCGAACCTCGAATGTCGGCGTTAGGAAGACTCTACAATTGCCACCGCTTATCTATGCTAAAGTATGTATTGTAGATCGGGCTATAGATATACATTTATATATATACCCGTGTATCGCAGTGGAGAAGTAGAAGTTATGAAAAAGAAAAGGGAACATTTTAAAAATAACGTAACATGATTGTCAATATACAGTAATTGTTTTGTGAGTGTTATTGAATGTTGCTGTCATCAAGGATTTGATTATCATTATTTCTTTCAATCAGGCTCGTATTTGTACGATGTGTTCAAGTTACATTCCGTGTTTGTCAATCGTTGTAAAGATAAGAGGTTTCATTCATCGATTAGTTCCTTACTGCATCAATAAACAGCTCGTCTTCCTTTTTATCTGTGATGTGACAAACTGCATGCACGGGTTTTTGTTTTTTTTTTACGCTGTCTTCCTTTAGCGGGACATTGACTTTTCCACCGTGTGCTTTGTTTCCACAGTAGCTGCATTTATGAATATGCTTATCAGACGCTTCATATTTTTTGCTGCCTTTTCAATTGTGTAATTCGGTTTTTGTTCAGCGCTATTTGTAACTGTTGCCTTTTATCTGTGCACTGCATCAGTTCACGTGAGCCACTCGGTGTACTTGCATCGAAGGTTCCCAGCTGTGCTGGTGCCATCTTGTGCTATGTCCATGGCTGTATTTAATGTTACCTTAGTCCTGGCACTTAAAACTTTCTCTGGCAGTTTCGCTGAGTTTGTGTCAAACACCACCCTGACCATCTCATCTTCCTCTCCATAAGCATAGTCCTTCACCCGTGAATATTTACCCGTGGCAGTTTGCTATTGGATTGCCGCTGACGGATGGCCTTATATGGGCAGGCACTAAATTACAAGCGCCAGCGCAGCCTGTCTATGAACTTAATTTAAAGTGTAGGTTTACATCGTGCTTTGTTTCAGTAGCAGAACTCGCTTCTTATTGTTTAGCTGCCTTCTCAATTATATAATGCATGTTTTCTTGAGCGCTTTTTTGAGGTCTTCCTGGTTTTCTATGTACTGCGTGATTACGTGAGAGGCGTGATGATGTCACACGAAACTCCGCCCCCACGGCGTTGAAGCTCATCTCCATTACAGTAAATGGAAAAACTGCTTCCAGTTATGACCATTCGCGTAGAATTTCAATATAAAACCTGTCCAACTTTTGTAAGGAAGCTGTAAGGAATCAACCTGCCAAATTTCAGCCTTCCACCCACACGGGAAGTTGGAGAATTAGTGATGAGTCAGTGAGTGAGTGAGTGAGTGAGTCAGTGAGTGAGTGAGTGAGTGAGGGCTTTGCCTTTTATTAGTATAGATAAGTGTTCATGAAAGGCACTTTATCGTCTTTTTATATTGGTGGACAAGATAATGCTAGAAATGCCTAAATTATTACCTTTAATTTCCAAGTACACCACACAGTACTTAACCTATGTGGCATGCATCACTCATTCTTATCACAGAGTGCAATGGCCAAGGCTGGCTACCACAGTACCAGTATCTCAGTGATGGCCAAGACTAGCTACCTTGGCAAAGGCCAGACATCGCTCCACTCATGAGCCACACTACTGTTGGGACACCCAAATCACTTCCCTACATATTTAAACTACCTTAGCAAAGGCCAAGAGCTGCGCTCCTGCCAGGACTTCCTAAAGGAAAGGGGTGCACAGACCTAACAGCAGAGGCACAGCTCACACCTGAACAAACATGCAAGACGTACTCCAACAAGACTGCGAGGGGGTTCTGTCAGGTTGTTTTTCTGATCTCTACCTTTGAAAGAGTTAAATAACAAATCACTCAAATGAACAAAGCATTCTATTAAATTCATCACTGGGGCAAATGATATCTTTAAACAAGACATATTAAGCCCATGAAGATGCAGTGAAAACACAGAAAACTCCACACAGACAGTGAATGAGCCAAGATGCAAGCCTAATTTCTTGAGGCTGGGAGGCAGAAATACAAAGTACTACACCAATATGCAAATCTTTTTCAATTACATTTATTTTAATGTAGTCAATTTTCAAAATGAACAGGAATGCACTCTATATGTAGATTGTGAGGACTTGTCCAGCAACTTGTTGCCATGAGTAAAAGGGACACCTGGGAGGTGAAGCCAGGAGAAGACTAGAAGCTGCAGTTGAGAGAGACCTGCATTGGAAATTGCAATTGAAAAGCAATGCCAGGTTGGGCACACAGGGACCACCATGGGTATTATGTCATGCAGTATAAATGGTGACCAGAACGTAAAGACTTTGAGAGCACTTAATGCTGCCATAACAACCTAGGCTCTGGGATACAATACAAAAAATTCAAGTACCAGGAACTATCAAAGGACACACAGACCTGATGGCCTCAGTTTATTTTAATTAGGATCTCGAGGCTCTAAACATTGAAGAAAAATTGTGGGTATTCTTAAAGCCAAAACTAATCTGGAGAATAACAATCTTTTGCATCCAGGTTTCCCTGGTATTACTATTGCACAATTTCACTTTGACTTTTTTTTTTTTCCTTAGAAATTGTCCCAAAATGTATATGCTGAAAGGCACATTAGCACTGCTCCAATGATTTTGGTCTCTTAGGGGTAATTATTGACTCTAACCTAAACTTTAAATCGCATATTAACCAGATTACTAGGACAATATTTTTCCACTTAAGGAATATAGCAAATATTAGACCTCTTATAACTTTCCAAGACATAGGAAAATTAGTTTCTACATTTGTTTTTAGTCCACTAGATTACCGTAATGCACTCCTAAAAGGACTACCTAAGAAAGTCATCAATCGTTTGCAATTAGTGCAGAATGCATCATCCAGAATCTTGGCTTGTTACATGTGTCATTCCAAATTGACTTGAAAATACTACTAATGGTTCATAAAGCCTTAAAATAATCTTGTTCTGTCCTATATTTTAGAATGCCTGTCACCGTACATTCTAAATTGTAACTTTAGATCTTCTAATGGAGGTCTGCTTATAATTCCAAGAGCCAAACTTAAAAGAAGTGGTGAGGCAGCCTTTTAATGTAATGTACCTAAAATCTGGAAAACTTTACCAATAGAAGTTCGCCAGGCTAATACTGTAGAACAATTTTTAAAAACTACTAAAATCCCACTATTTTAATATGGCTACATTTTAGTTTCATTTCCTCACAGACTATATGGGCATAGAATTATCATATTTTTCAGGAATCCACAATCTGTACTACTCCCCACTATTCTCTGCTGTCATTTCCGGTTCTTCTGTGGTGGCAATCTGCACCACCCCCATTTGATCAAAGCACCATGCAGCCCCCTTTGTTGATGGAGTCAAGGTGGGTCTCCCAGCTGCCAGCAAGACCAACATACTGTCACGTGAAGGCTGAAAACAAAGAAGACTCATTTAGGAATTACTGTATGTTAGATAGAATGCCTAGTGGGGCCTGGACTATCCTTTTGGCCTTAGAACCCCTGCAGATTTTTTTTTCTCCAGCCTAAATGGAGGACTTGTGTTGTTACTTATTCTTTAATATTATTGTCTAACCTTATTTATTTTTCTTTCCATGTAACTTTCACTTTGACCTCTCGTAAAGCTAAATTGTTTGTATGAAATTGTGCTGTATACATAAATGTTGTTGTTGCTCGAATTCAACAGTGGGCTTATGGTAAAGCATACCACCCAGACCAGGACTACTATACATGCATGTGATTCTACAAAAAGCCTCACTTTAACAACCGCATGAATGCATTTTACAATATCTGTGAGCATCAGGTTTTCAGGTCAGGTTTTTTTCCAGATATAGCACCATGTTGATATCCATTCTTGGGCCACATAAGGAGACCAATAAAATCTACATTTCATCTTCACAGTGAACTAAATGTGTTAGTTTACATTTGAAAAGTGACCAATTTTAACAAATATTACATTTAAAAAGTCATAACTGTAGATACATAAAGCCATGGACCTGGCCCCATATCTGTACAGTATCTTTAGTCACTGGCCCATTTATAAGAGATTGAGCATTGTCCATGAAATTGCTGGCAATTTCATTTTTGAGAGTTCACAATTACAGGGGCTTTGAGGAGAATGAGGCTCTATTTAATGTCTGTCGCTTGGACTTATTTTACACATTTTGATTTCAAAGTGAGAATATGTTGAGTTGTCCCCTGTATGGTTAATTATTTGTATAGTTATTACTGATTTCATTTTTAAATGTAGACTGTGGACCACCAGGGAACATAGAGCTCCCCAAACCCAGACACAACAAACACAGAGCCCAGTCTTGCCACATAGCACACGTTTATTTTAAGTGGGGAAAGGCTTTTTCTTTGCTCCCCACCTCACAGCACAGTACAAGCACCAAATAGCACAGATAACCACAGTCCTCTCTTCTTCTCTTTCTTTTCATTCTCTCTGTTCACTTCCACTCCCACTTAGTAAGCTTTGTCCTCCACCTCCTGACTTTGGCACCTGGAATAGTAGAGGCTGACTCCTTTTATGGGATACCCAGCAGTGCTCCAGGTGTCTAATGATCTTCTTCTGGCAGAATGTCCAGGTGTGACAGAAGCCCAATGTGTATGGCTGTGCAGGCTCTGCAGCACTCCCTGCCGGCACTTACGGAACCCAACAGGATAGTAACAAACTCCAGGCTCCCAGGATGCCCTGTGGTGGCATAACAACCCAGGGGGCTGCCCTTTATCCTCCTGAGAAAAAGCCCTGAAGACACTCCCCCGGCCCATCCGTCATACAGGCCACAAGACATTTTAGTGCTTTTCTTTCAATATTATCAATAATATTAATAAACATTTATTACACTTGCTAAACTCTTTTTTCATAAACACTCTATGACAACTGGTAACATTTAATTGTTCTGTTCCACTTTCCAATAATGTGCTTGTGGCATTAAATGCTAACACAAGTTTATCAACTATCCTGAAACTTCTTAAAGTGTTCTGAAACCCCACATTTATTATATTACTTTGACCATATCACTGCTGCAAAGGAGAAACAAATCCTGACACATGCCTTAATGTAGAATAATTGCTGGTAGTGTGTTTTTGTATCTTTTTATAACTTTTACGTCCTGTAGTGAGTCACTTTGGAAGATTTCCACAGTGCTCTATCAAAACAGTTGGTAGTAACAAGTAGCTGGGGGAACAAAGAGCGGGGACAAATATAGATCACAGCAGGATGGCTAGAGGCCACACTGTTTCTTTGATCAAGTACTGCCCCATGTTGCACACAAGCAGAGGGAGCATCCATTAATGTCCAATGCATCCAAACTGTCAAATAGGCTGCAGAATGCGCAATGTAAACTTCTTGTTCACAATGGCCTTCTCATGTTTGGTATGGGCATTATCATTCAACATGAACATCCTGACAGAATACAAATGTAATTATTTCCTCTACTGACTTCATCTTTCATTTTTAAAATGTTGATTTGGAGAACATATCAGCAGATTTACTTTCCAGTTTAAAAATTAATTTATTATTAGAAGTTCAAACAATGTTTTTTTTCCCCCCTATTTACACATAAATCTCCATGTTAACGACTGGACTTTTTCTCTGGCCTCACAGCAGGCACAAAAGATGTCTCTCTATTATATAAAAGATATCCTGGGACAAGACAAGACTTTTGTCAAAACACTTTTTTCAAGTTCCGTGAGATGACAAGACTTTTTTCAAGAAATTTTTTTAAGGCCCACAAGACGAGACTTTGGCCATGAGATTTTTTAAAGTCACACCCTCCTCTCAACCATATTCAAACAAGCACACGGTACTCTCACCTCTCATTCGTGTGAATGCTTTTGACAGACACAGTTCCTGCTCTCTCAGCTCTTATAAATTTTAATGTTTTCCTCACTTTAAGTTCACAATTAAAGAAGACGTATTATGTCTAAATCTTATTGAAGAATTTCATCATGAAGGGTTATCAACAGAAAAAAATGAGTACACAGGCAATCCTAGCAATGAGAAAAGATGAAGCAAACGAATTTATGCACAAAATGTCGATCGCTTACATGGCAAATTGGTTAAATGCGTATCAATAGACTATGCTGAAACAGTTGGTGGTGTTTGTGCAGAAGATGAAAACAACAACTTACAATATCCTGAAGAATATCTATAACTGTTAATACCGTCCAGTCTTCCTCCGCACAAATTACTGTAGAAAGAAGGATGTATCCAAGAAAGGTAATGTAGTACATCTTCTGCGAATAACATTAGACAACAAAGGAGATCTTGATATGCCATTTGTTTTAAAACGTTAAAAGTTTCCCATTAGAATAGCTTTTGCAAAGACAATTAACAAAGCTCAAAGCCAAACATTTAAAAAAAGTAATTTTATTTAATAAAGAGAAAGAAACAAAATTCAATCACGGGCAGTTATACATTGCATTGTCACGATGAAAGTCCAAACACAGAATCAAAATTCAATGAGATGTTGATTAAAATTGAATTAAAAAAAATGTTTTTACTGAAGTTTTACAGTAGAAGTGTAATTTTTAAAGAGTATTTGCATGTTAATTTCAAAGCCAAACAGAAGAAATCATATTACGCAACGAATAACTCTAATGTAACATGAAACATAATTTACTTTCAAATTATTTTACTATTGTTTTACTATTTTTTTTATAAGGATAATTACTTACTGTAGTGTAAAATAGTTCTATTATGCATATGGAACAATTCCCATGAAAATAGCAATCTGTTTAAATTGTATATCCGCATCCCCATATGTGAGCGGCAGAACCGCAAAGAGGCTAGCACGAAGCGCAGGCCCGGGGAGTTGGCAAGTGAAGTGAGCAGGGGGGCAAAGCCCCCTAGTATAGTGGTTCACTCATAATTGTGTTAAATCACATAAACTGCTACACACCATTATAATCCATTTAATTATTATAGATGTTCTCCAACAACTTGTTCAGTCTTTGTTTGTAAAAATGTAACATATTGTGGCTTAACTTAAACTTAAAGTAAGGGAGATTGTTTCAGTGATTAAAAAAATGAAATTCTCTTGGACTTTAAAAAAAAATCTGTTAAAAGTTCTGCAGCCTCAAAACCTGCTCTTTCAGACAAGCAAACAAGTACAATTGT
This sequence comes from Polypterus senegalus, assembly GCF_016835505.1. Classification (NCBI taxonomy): domain Eukaryota; kingdom Metazoa; phylum Chordata; class Cladistia; order Polypteriformes; family Polypteridae; genus Polypterus; species Polypterus senegalus. Next base: position 175,253,932 of record NC_053155.1, on the reverse strand, counting down.
TCTGTGGTACACCGTAACCAAGCGAATGAAGAGGGGGAAGGAATGGTATGTTAAATAATAGTCTAATTTTGTACCTCAACCCTTTTCCATGTGAGTATCAACTATTCATGTGTTCACGATCTTGTGTGATGTATAACATTTAAAATGATTTACTTCACTTTAATAGTTGTATTGATCTCCTTGGGGTTACATTATATTGAAGTTTTACTTAATTTGTTTTTGTTGATTTGCAAAATGCCACAGTTGCAGTGTGCTCTAAACCTGGTAATATTTAAACAGTTGTACTAAATTGAAAAACAAAGTGGTCTACTCATCATTTTTATATTCTGGAAGAGGAAGATGCTTGCTGCTGTACTTTAAGAGATCATATCTAAAACTAAGGAAAGAACATAATGGAAGCATTCTATTTCATATAGCTCCCTTCACAAAGGAATTCATAAAAATGTACAAATGAAGGCCTTAGTTAGGCATGTGATCCTACATGGATTTCCTACTTTAATATAAATAGTGACTGGAAAAAAAAAGTGTGAAAGTGAATGGTTCTACAACCATCAACAGTAATGGAGCAGGATGACACTGAATGCCAACCATGACATGTTGAAAGACAAAACATTTCACTTGAGAACAGCAGGAGTGAGTAGGAAAAGCTGAAGGGGGGGTACAAGAAAAGGTTTTAGCATGACACCAATAAAAAGATTCTATATATTTATCAATTCTGTGTTCACCTATTGTGTATTTGTGGGCCTTTGGGTACGTAAGCATGGATGCCATGCAGTGGACCTGTGCCCACTATCCAACTGTGTCCTGCCTAGTGTGTGTGAGATAGATAGATAGATAGATAGATGTGCCTGTTTATTGGAGCCAAGAGCCTTCCAATACAAAATGGCATTTGGCATTCATCCATACTTAGAGCTTTACCGGTTATTTGATAACATAAGAACTAAACAGATGAATTATAAAACTGACATTTTACCAACCTAGCAAACAATTTGTTTGGACAAAGATGAGGCAGAACTTCATGTGCATTCAAAACTTTGTGAGAAAATCAGGATATCAATCAGTATATAAACCAAAATGAAAGGCCTTCAATATCTCTACACATATCACTTACGAATGACTAAAAAACTGCTAGATAGATAGAAAAGAAAGTCACTATTAGATAGATAGATACTATGATCTGAACACACATCTGAATGACTAAAAAGAAAAAAAAAATACAAGGAAAGAATAGAAGAGTTCTGACTTGGCTGCCCCAGTCCCAGTGAGACATTATGGTGGTGTATTTGCTGTTGGTATAAGGAGCATTTCTTGGCACACTTTTACTGAATAATTTGTTGGCTGAAAGAGCTCAGTGTTAGTGTGACAGACGAGCAGATGTGCAGAATTGCACTGTTTTGTTTTAACTCACACCTTTGCCATGACCTCCAGGGGGTCTAGAGTGCATCCCATAAGTGAGCTTGTTCTTTTAATTAGATTATTGATTGAGTGGGCCTCTCTTGACATTATATTACCAGCCCAACATCACAGAGTTGTAGAAGATGTGAAGGATGTCACTTCCAACATTAAAGGAATGCAATATCCTAATGAAGAAGAATCTGCTCTGCCCTTTCTTCTGTTGTTCCTCTGTGTTCTTATACCTGTCCAATCTGTATTTGATATGAATCCTAAAGTGTTTGTAGGAATGGACCACTTTAACATCCACTCCTTGAATATCAACCGGACATAGAGGCTGTTTTGTGCGGTGAAAGTCAATGATCAGTTCCTTGGGTTTGTTGATGTTAAGGTTCAGACAATTCTCTTCGCACCAAGAACAAACTTTTCCACCCAACTCCTATATTCTGTCTCATGCCCTTTATCAATACACCCCATAAGTGCAGAATCAGAGAATTTCTTCAGGTGACATGACCTGGTTTTATATTTACAGTTCAAGGTGTGCAGAGCGAAGAGAAAAGGAGAAAAGACAATTCTTTGAATGGACAGATGAGTAACTCCGCAGGAGATCCAACTTTCTTGTCTTTTTCTAGAAGGGAGCAGGAGACAGTTGGAGTGAAGGAAATCAGTACATGCAAGAGACTCCTAAAGTTGATGGATGGATAGATGGCAGTGAATCGTGAAGGGGGTGCACATTTTTAATATATATGGTAGTGGAAGGATGGGATTAGTTTCAGCATCAACAGGAAGAGCAGCAAAAAAAAAAAAAGTCAGTAATATTTTTGTCTTAATAACTCACAATCCTGGTGCCAAGCAGGAAGTCACAGCAGGAATTTGAGTAAATCACAGCAGGAGCACTAAACACTGGCATATGCTTTATTATTTAATCAAATAAACTTCTTTTTTGTTCCTGAACTCTATAAATAAATAATACAATACTAATTCATATGGAGACCTATTCATTCATTTAAGTAGAATAGTAAAATAAAAGACTATTGCATGAAAAAGATTTACTGTTGATGTGAGCTGGTGAATAAAAAGAATTATTTATTCTGCATTCCCCTTTTATACTTTCTAATGTTTTTGCATGACAGGCTGCATGGTGGAGAAGTGGGTTACCACTGCTGCCTGTCATACAAAAACATTGATCTCTGGGGCATCTGCACATTCTCTACATCATGGTATCTGTTCTTAAGATGGACTGACTGGCGTCACTAGACTGGACAGGTGTGAGTGTGAGTGTGGTGTGTAGTCTGGCCCTTTTAGTTCTTTAAAAATAATTAATTGTAATAGAAACCAGTAAATATTAAGATTTTAAATGTTTACACAAGTCAAGCCAAGCCATCGCCGAGCCCTATCACACACACACTGCTGCCCAACTTTCTAAGGTTTGATGGGGTAGCCATGTTGGCATTCTGTTCAAAAATCCTGGGATAAACATTTCATGACTCATTTCTAAGATATAGTGACACAGCACAACAAACGTGGCAGAGAACAGCCCTGAACAGGATGGCAGCCCATTACAAGATTCGCTCATACACACACACACACACATTGGGCCAGTTTCAAATTGCCACTCAATTAAACCTGCATTTTGTTGTGAATGTGGGAGAAGACCTAGAGTACCCACAAGAAAATCCATGTACACATGAGGAAAACAAGCAAACTTCACGTGGACAACATATGGGAGCTGGAATCAAACTCAGGATGCTGGATGTGTAAGATGGTAATGCTATTACCCCTCTGTGCTACCCTGAAGAGTGCATATAGTAGAAATCCCTCTTCTCTCATTACTCCATTCACAGTTTAAAACAAAATGTTATTCTGAGTTCAAACTGAATTGGCATAAATTTAATAAATGCACAGTTCTGTTCAATGACTTTGACAGTATCAAGAAGAAACACATAAGAGCATGTGTCCTCAATGAAGAGAAAACTAAATCTTTTTTTTTCAGATGGAAACTAAATAACTGCACCTGCAGTTCTTTCAGTTTTTCTGGAATTCTTCTTTTAGCTCTTTTGTAAATAATAGTAATTCAGCTCTGAAAAAATGAATTTTTTGGAAAATGTTTAAAGCTAATTTCAGAGGGGGAATAAATAATCTGTTATTTTTAAGCAAAAAAATTTGGCTTACTTAAAAATGATTGATGGCACAGTCAGAAAATACAACTCATCAGGCTGACCTGCTTTTTCCATTAGTGAGTTGAGGGGATTTGGAGACTAACCCACCAGCATCAAACAAGAAACTGCTTAAGATGGCTCACTATCTACACTGTGCAATTTCAAGCAACCTCATCTACATATGTTTGGGGCATAAGAGTAAACTGGACTACCCAGAGAAAGCTCATGTCATCCTGCCAGTTTTACCCTGCCAGTGACCACGTGGAAATCGAGCACAGGTCCCTGGAGTTGCAACATGCTGTGTCACTCAAAGGTTATGTTGCTCCTTTGTTACTTACTCCAGCATTAATGGATGGTCCATTCTTTGTGTTATGGAACAAATGCACTTTAAGCATACATGCCAAAGATTCTAAAATCTGTGCAGGGTCATAAGGGTCTGAAGCAGCACTGGGCACAACACAGGAACTCACACTAGATGAGGTGCCTGTACACTGTTGGGCCAATGAAGGTTACTTTATGTTCCTACCACTGACAATATGTGACGCTGAATGATCCAAGTAAACTACTAGGGTTTCAAATATAGAAACACAAACAAATGTAAACTTCTAATTCAAAATTCATATTTTAATTATAAAAGAAAAATCAGCTAAATGTAAATATGGTATGTCCTATACTAGACTATCCTTACTTGCGTATGTCTGTGGTATGGAGGGTGATTTTTCTAAAGGTACCATTGTAAAGAATGCGGACATTATTGAATATTATTCAGCAACAATGCCTCACTTTGACTGTGTCAGCCAAGTCAGAAGATTTCTCTTTTAAAATTTCTTGCTTTATAGTCATTATGTGTATATATATATATAGAGGAATATGGCCGTCAGCTTCTCCCGGCCAATATCCCCATGCCGCCAGATGGAGCCCTCCCTACAACAAGGAGGTGCCCCGAATTCCAGCAGGGCATCATGGACATTGGAGTTTTTATTCACAGCCCTGCTGGATACCATGGGGGCCACCAGAGGATGCTGCAGGGAGACTCAAGGACTTGTATTTTTCGTATACCCCCGGAAGTACGTCCCAGTCATTTGGAGAGAAGAAGTGATGTACTTCTGGGCTGAAGAAAAGAAGGAGTTTTTACCTGACCCGGAAGTGTTACAAAGTCACATGGACCGAGGGACAGAAACACTTCCAGGTCAAGGACTTTAAAAAAACTGTGGGAGATCCCAGCAGTGGGCTGAATAGGGAGGAAGGGTGATTGAGCTGCTGGGAGGTGTGCAGAATTGTGAATTGTGTTTATTATTATTATTATTGTATTACTGAGTATAGTGGAGGTGCTTTGTGCACTATTGAAAATATTAAAGTAAAATATTTGGACTTTTATCTGGCGTCTGGTCTGAGGGTTCAAGGGGACAACAGCGCCCCCTATCTGTCACTATATATATATATATATATATATATATATATATATATATATATATATGTGTGTGTGTGTGTGTGTGTGTGTGTGTGTACAGTGTTTATTTATTTAAAGCACTTCTGAGAAAAGCGGAATTTCCCCCTAGGGACAAATAAAGTTCTATCTATCTAAGATTTGCCATAATCATTTAATATTTATTTCATATGGAGGCTTTCAGAGTGAGCTTTTTGATGTGAACATAGAAAGCAAAGAAGTGTATAATATAATACATTACATTTCAAGATAATTCAAAGCCAAGATAAATCAAAGGAAGAATGTAGAATCTGGCTAGACTGTGTACATGTTTTGGCATTATATCAGAATTTAAAACGCAATGAGCACAATACAGCTTGAAAAAGCAGTTTAATAGAAAAACAAATGTGCTATATGGAAAATTAATCATCCATGGGTATAAAGAAATCCCAGAATTGGTTGCTTAAAACTGTCAGTTATCACACAAACAAAGAATAGCATGGATTATTTTGTTAATTAACCTAATCTGATTAATGTTTAAATTAATGACATTAATGATAATTCATTTCTTCCATTGAGACATTCTCATCTCATTTAAATGTGGTGCAAAGCTGATATTCATCTACTGCCTGGCAGATCGGCTTCGGAGTTGGCAAAGTTTTATCTCATTAATATAATCAACATCTGACTGAAAGTATGTTATTTGTCTTGTTTCTCCTGTTCTTTTCACGTCATAAAAAATAATTGTTTAGCTCCACTGATTGGCCTTAATATTGTTTACTTTATATTCAATTAACTTAAATTAGTTTGATCCAACTGGCGTTAATACATTCGGAATAGAGCACCACCATAATAATAATAAAGAGCTAAATACAAAGACTGATATTTAAACACAATAAAATAAATATTTTTAGCCTAATTACAAAATGCTATATGAGCTTCCAGGCCGTGTCTGTGAGAGAAGCCATTTGACTGGAGATGTCTTGCTGCAAGGTAAAAGCTCACATGTGAAGGGGAATGGAAGGGGCAATCTGGCAGATTCTAAATATGAATTCTTGCTTATCACATCCCGCTTATCCTGCACATCCTCCTACATCTTATTCGTTCGAAATTCGTTACTATCTATGACTTTTGTTGTGGGATCAACTAACATCTGGTTAACAAATTACAGCTTCAGATATGACAGAGAGAAAGATGTGATGGTGGTGTAAAGGTAAGAGATTATGTTTGCAACACCAAACTGCAATAAATAATTCTGGAGACAATATGGCCTTAACCTGGGCAAGTTGTGATCGTGGCAAAAACTAATTGGGGAAATAAATGATTAAAGAAAAAGTAAAATGCATTGAACAGGAATCAAAAATGAATTCACTACTAGCATAGCCTGCATGCCACATTTTCTCTGTTGATAATTCACAATGTAGTATTTCACACCATTCATTCTGATGTAGTGCCACCCCAACCTATGATAGCTCCTCTGTGAGGCATTGCTGAAATATTTTGTGAAAAACCTGACTTACTCTAAATAGGTGATGATAAACAGAGTTCTTTATAATGAACAAACAGAAATTGTGCTTTATTGACAGTGAATATTAAATTGTATTATTACAATATATGGTATTGTTACAAATGTATTGATAAATAAATGCAGCGAGTTTTTTTCTAAACAGATAAATGATCACAAAAAAAAAAGTACTTCCAATTTGTTTCAAATAAACGTATTTAATGCAGTACCTTTAAACCAGCTTCTTGATCAAACAACAAGTACAATCCTGTGTTGCCCTTTCTTCCTCTCCTCTCCTGGTGAGTTTTGTCTTTCCTCCACATCCAACTCTTCCTCCTTGGTTAAGTCAGACAGGCCATTTTTATGCCAAACTGGGGAGTGCTTCTGCTGTCACAGCTTCACACTGAGGGAGCACTCCCAGGTCAGGTAGAACCTCCGTAAAGTGAGGGACTGTCTTTCTTGCAGCTTCTTCAGGTGGCTCCCATTGAACCCAGCAGGGCCATAGGGCGGGACTACAATTGTCATGCCAGCCAATCGGGATGTACACGGGAAAGCCATTAGAGGGATACTGCTACCCATTGTGCGGGTGGTGTACAGGACAGCAGGAAGCAGTCCTATTCCATCCATTTATTATTCCAGCCTTTCAACCAACCAAGGAAATGCCCATCCTGTGCAGCATGTCCATTCTCCCATTAGGACCATCTATTATAAAAATGTCTTGGCTGGGTAAAAAGTCATCCATTTCAAGTGAGATGGCCTTCTGTCCATTAAGATTGTCCATTACTGTTGGCCAGGTAAAAGTTCCATCCTTACCAGCAAGGATATGAGCCAATTCATATTGTCTCTTAAACCATGAAGCAAGTGTGCTATGCATTTCCTATTTTACCCTAATCAGAGCATATGATGATATTGAGTGTAGATCCTACCAGCAGTTTAAATCAAAGAATGCACTCTATAATAGGAGGGCTTAAGAATCACTAATTAAGTTCTTAGAAAAAAAATGAGTTCCCCCAGTTTGTGAATGATAGCAGATTAAAAGACATCAAGTGGCCAAGCTGCAAAAGTCAGAGGAGAAACTAATGCAGGTCAGCAGAGAATACTATTGGGATGCCTCCCCCTTTAATTTTTTAAGACATGTTCTTTAAGCATTGTGTCCATAAGACCTGCTGCATTGTGCAGGACCTTTCTCAGTCCCTCTCACGGATTCTTCATTCTTTTGCCATCTGGAAATAAAATACCTACAGCATCAGAGCAATACCAGTCAAGTCATGTGAGAGCTTTTCCCAAGCAGCTGTCAGACTCCTCAACACAATGCGCTCCCCCCACCGCCCCCGTGATCTTCCACCGTACCCTAACATCTTAGATCCAGTTTATGCACAAGTCACTTTATCTATCATGTCAAAAGATAAGTCACTGCATGGATCTGTGGAAAGTGCATTTAAATGGGTCTCGCTGGCATTTGATTGCATTGGCATATTGCCAGTGTTACATGGTTTTGTAGGTTTGTGCATCCTGCCTTGTCTTATTTGCATTATGTGTACACTGTGAGCCCTGCGCTTTGTCATTTCATCTCCCTGTATTCTTGTAGATGGTTAAGACAACAATAAAATTTACTTTGACTTTGCCTGGTGTCTCAGTTCTGAACAAGTTATGTGCACACCTCAGAGAACTACTGTGCAAAGCCACGTGCCAAGTACAGCTCAAAAAAAGAGTTATGGCTACTTTGTCAAGGTCAAGAGAGTAAAGTGAAAGAAATATAAAAAAAGGAAGACGTGAATTGCACCTATCTGAATTAAATTTATGATTAAAACTCCTGCAATGCAAAAGTAATCAAATGTAGCTGCAGGAAGCGAGTTATGTGTGTGGGTAGTTACCACAAAGGTTATAATAAATGACACAGAGCCCAAATCCAAACCCTCAGAGAAAAGTATTAATATATAACCAGAAAGAAGGAAACATTAAACTGCAGTGAGAAGGTTAGTTGCTCCCTTGGACTTTAAATCTGCAACAGAAACCAAATGCAGTAAAAGTCACAGGTGGACCGGTTTAATCTAAAAACAGCAAATGTAAGAAAGCTTAAACACTGTACTTTCAAGAATGTGTATTATTTGTCTATATAACGTCTTAAGATGTAAGAAAAGCAAATTCCCAGTACTGAAATGTAATGCAAGGTTATTAATAAATTAATTTACGGTTAGTGAAGCAATGAATCTCTCAAATTCATGTCATGTTATATGCAGCTTTTTTAGACAGCATTCTGAGCAAGAAAGGTGAAAAACAACAAAATATACAAAGGGATTTTTTCTGTGTAGATGTACAATTTAAACATGGTGAGCACCTTTAATAGGTATGTTATAAAGTAACGATATTGTAGTAAAAGATGAAAGATAGAATTAAAGGATGGCAGTTTTATAATTTAGTAGAGGGGACTGTTGGTCCTTCAGCATGGAATGAATGTGTAAATCACTGAAAACAAGGAGGACATTGTAACCACTAACATAAAAGTCTTTGCCAGAGAGTAGAATACCATTAACAGAAGATTTAAGTGTCTTAAACGTGTACAGTTAATGAGGAAAGCAGTAAAGTTTTGTTAAGTGAGAAGATGAACCCTGAGGATTTCAAGTTAGTAATTCAGTTCTCAGTTTTTACAGAAGTCTGGATCTCTTTTGTTTGAGCCAAATTAGTTTAAATACCTTGGTGTTTGTGTCTGAAACTTACGGTTTTCAAATTATCCCTTACATACTACATTATGGTGAAATAAATGCCATAATCAGGCTGGATAACAATGTTGCGGTGCAGAGACTGTATAATACTTCCCAACTTGTATTATGCCTGCCATGGCAGGTTTTCTAGCCGATTATGCTTTATTCCAAACAATATTCCCCTTTGGCTCCAGGTCGGTGCTGGTGCAAAATTTTAATTCATGATTTTTTGAATTTTCACATGAAGTATTAGAACATTAACTCTTATAATGTTTGTGATCATCAATTATTATTTAAAGCACTAAAAAACTTTGAATGTAGTATCATTATATTTGTAAAAATATACTGGAAAATAGTCCCCCTAGGAAAAAATGTCAGCTTAATTGACTGCTTGTTGGGCATTAAGTCACTGTTACTACTCATGTGTGCTCAGTTGTATATAGTGTCTGTACACAGGATTCACCTGTAGTACTGTGCCTCACTGGCATTACCAGCCATTAAATAAAATTAGTTTAGTGTCTTCTGCAGTGTTAAAAGAGAGGCATTTGTTTTGGGGGGGTCGAAAAGACAAAAAGTATAAAGAATAAAAGCTTGCCTTTTTGTCCATTTACAAAGTGCAGATGGATGTCTTCCAAGACTACATGGCAGAGGGTCTTGTGTAGGAGTGGAAAGACAGCTCCGCCATTGACCGGCTGGGATCACGTTGCCTGTCTTCCACTCCTGCGCGTGCCTCCTGCGACCTCATAACACTAGAAGAGTAAGAGAAAGTGTGAATCGACGTAGTATCAGTTTGTCGCGGCTTAGAAATGGGATCCCGTATTGGCAGTAGCTCATGGAAAGGAAGAAAAAAAAAATGTGCTTACTTTCAAATTTTTTAAGAGAGAAGTGAAGTTGCTTTTCAAAGGCTGGCACAACTATGCGCACGCGCCGGCTGCTCGCAGTTTTATAGTAAATTGTGCGGGGCGCGAAACGCCACTCTTCGTAGACGTGTTCCCTCGCGCCAAATACAAAAGGGAATTTCCGGCCTCTAGAGGGGGTCTTCTGGCTAGATCTTGCTGATCGAAAGGTACTTGGTAGAACATTGTCTTGAGTTTACCAAGCACTACGGCTTGTGCCTTGATTTTTGTAAATATTTTTTCTTCTTATTTTAAATATCTCTGAATTAGTTTTGGTTGGGCGCCCTGCCCGGGGTTTGTTTCCTGCTTTGTGCCCTTTGTTGGCTGGGATTGGCTTCTGCAACCCCTGTGACCCTGTATTTAGGATATAGCGAGTTGGATGATAGATGGATGGATTTCCTTGTATTTTGCTGTATTCACCTCCCAAGCCTTCCAGGACCTGCTGCAGAGAAGCATCCCCACAGCATGATGCTACCACCACCATGCTTTAAGGTGGGCGTGATGTGTTTTTGATGATACTGTTTAAAATGATGGCAGAAAAGCTGAATTTTGGGTCATCATACCTGATAATCTTCTTCCAGCTCACATCTGTGTCTCCCATGTGCCTTCTTGAATACTCTTGCCAAGACATTTTTTTTCTTTTTTTTAAATGGTGTATTTTTTTTTCCAGTCTCCCATAAAGCTGCCACACTGGTGAGGCACCCGAGCAACAGGTGTTGTATGCACAGTCTCTCCAGTCTTTAACAAATCTAGCTTGTTACTCTTTCAGATTTATCATAATCTCTTGGTAAGCCTTTCTCACTAGTCCTCTTGCATAATGTCTCAGTTTTTGTGGATGACCTTTGATCAATTGATAGATAAGGAGTGTCTAATGATAGATAGACAGAATTTTATTTGTTCCTAGGTTTTTTATAGAAGCTCTTTAAATAAATATATACATAAATAGATAGAATAGCTGTGCCATACTCTTTCTTTCTCTTAATGATTGATTTAACTGGACAGAGAGGAATATTCAGGGACTTGGATATTTTCTTGTCTCCATCCCTTGACTTGGGCTTTTCAATCACCTTTTCACAGAGTTGCTTGGGGGCATTCTTTTATCTTCATTTTGTAGGTTTGCCCATTGTACCGTCTCATCACAAACTGGAACTTCCAGAGTGAATATTTATACTGCATTCACTTAAAACCCCTTGACTACAGACAGGCGATCTCCATGAAACTAAATATGTGTCTTTCTGATTTAGACATGTCATATTAAGGGTCGAATGCTTATGCTATTAAATATGTTTTGTTTTACATTTGTAAATAAATTAGACCACTTTGTAGATACCTGTTTTCACTTTGGCGTTAAGGTGTCTTTTTCTGCTGATCATTGTCGAAAAAGCCAAATGAAATCCATTGAGATTCAATGTTGTATAAAAATAAAATGTGAAAACTTCTAAAAGTGGTGAATACTTTCTATATGCATTGTGGGTCATCTGGTTTGATGTCATAATGACAAATTTGTCCGAGCGCACAAGTGCAGATCCAAGTACGCCGAAGACACCTGCAGCCATACGTCATGTGGAGACACTGCAAGTAGTGTTCATGGATTGTGCACTGTCTCTTGGTTCTTAATTAAAGATTACATCGATTTTCTCATGAAAATAAAAAGCAAATGAAATATATGTACACATTTACTGCATCACTCAAAACACAATGTATCACATGAAGTGCAATTTTAAGTTGTTTATTTCTATTCTTTATTTTATAAAATGAAAAGGGTTGAGGCCTAAGCATTGCCTTTTGAGAGGGCAGTTGTGTGAAATGAGATGCTTGAAGCTTGAATTTTTATTTTTTTTTTTTTTATAGCACATGAAGAAACCATCAGAAAAGAGACGCTCTTCTGTGTTGAGTGTCTGCTAAGATGAAAGTAAACACAATTTGACAAAAAAGCCCTAACAAATCAGAGCAAATTAATGCATACAATACTAAGTACATGTACTTAGGCAGGCAGTGTGGTGCATTGGTTAAGGCTTTGAACTTCAAACCCTGTGGCAGTGGGTTCAAATCCTGCTACCAACACTGTATGACCATAAGCAAGTCACTTGACCTGCCTCTGCTCCAAAACAAGTGTAACCAAGTGTATCGCAAATGTTGTACGTTGCTTTGGATGAAGACATCAGGCAAATAAGTAAATGTAAGTACATACCTCTGCTATTACGAAACAAAGAACAAAAGTGAAGACAGGAAGAGACTCACTTTCGTACTCACTTCAAGCTACTAAGCAAAAGTCGGTTGAAGTGATTGTTTCTGTCAATCAGAATTCTCCTTTAATTTTGCATATGACATGTGTGTATGCCACCTTTTGTCATTCCTGACATCTTTAATTCTCTGCCAGTTGCACTTCAAGTAAGCAACGTGTTCATGATATATTAAGTTGAACAAGCCTCAATTCCAGACAGAATCAGTTCTGTGACATCTGTCTGGATGAGAGAAAAGGATTGTCCTGCGAGGGAGCTGAAATGGAAAGAGCCGGCCTGTTACCTTTGGCATGCCTAATTAAGTTACTATATACATTAGTCACTGTAGTAAAAATACAGTTTCGCTGTAGCTATTTGCTGAAATGCCAATTTGTTAAGAGATTTTGTCATTAGTGTGGGCAAAATTTGAATTCTAATTATTTTAACATCTATAAATAATGACAAACAAAATCAAAACAAAAAATAGCTGATTTAAAGGGAGCAAAATATGAAAAGTTTAATAATACAAACACCTAAGAACCTTTTAGGCTCTTTTAAACCTTTCCATGAGGGCTTATTAAAAATAAATTTCATTAAAGCTACTACATTACAACCAATCACAACAATGTACTGTAGATGTTTACTTCTTAAAATCATCTCATTAAAGTTAATACATTTTAATTCACTTTCTTTCAGAAAGATTCATTTCAGGTTATTAAGCGGAAAAATATGTCCAGTTTGTTCTCAGCACTACAAGAAACAAGCAGTCAATTTTGAAAAATGTGCAGAGAAGAACCACCATGGTACCCCAGGACTAAAGGGCATGCCCACCAGACTTAAACAGCTAATTCTCTGCAAAAGAAGAGTGAACTTTATAAATATTAATTTATTTATTAGTCCTTGTGTCAGATTTATTATTGAGGGTTGGGGAGCCGGAACGTTTTATGCTCTAATGACTACTTTGCAGATTGAACATAGTAGGTTATTTTTGTAATGGTAATTAGCCAAAAATATATATATTTTTTAAATGTGTTTGCAATTAAACCTGTTAGCTTTTTGTGTGCTTTTCTGACTTTTGTCTATCGGCTGGAGCAGATTGCAGTAGTGAAAACTAACTGCCAAGATTATTACTGCAAGCTAAACATGCTTGCTTGATGTGCTATGTGACCCCTGTCATTGTAGCCCACTCTATGTCTTGTCTGTAGGTTGGTCGTACAGTGGAGCAAGATTTCCTAATAAGATTGTTCAGGCATTTTGCTTTGTTTGAACTTAAGTTATATTCCCAGGAGACAACAGTGTAGAGCAGCACACTGGCTACTATAAACTGGCAAAACATTTCAAATCAAAAGAACTGAGTCTCCTCAGGAAGTACAGTCTGCTCTGGCTCTTCTTGTACAACACTACTGCGTTGCCAGACCAGTCCAGTTTGCAGTTTATGTGAACCCCCAGGTACCCCAGCCACCACTTCCACATCTTCCCCTGAAAACTGACTAGTCTCAGAGGCTCTTTGGCACAGGGATAATTGTTGCCCTCTTGAAGCAGACCATGGCTACAGATTTTCTCCAATGACATATTAAAGATGTCATTGGTGATGTCAATTAATTAACTTGGACGGGTTACTAAAACACACTCTGATATTCTATCCAAATTGAATGGCATATACATTAACTCATTTAATAGCCCAGTAGAATGTAAAGTAGGACTCTTGTTGCAATTGTATTAGGCTACCCTGCATTAGGTTTTATGATACTGCTTCAGCAATGGTATTATTCTATAGCTGGCCTGGAAACACTGTGTTATACAGTGTTCACCCATGATGCACTTGGGCTAATGACAAGTGATTGTGGCATTGCCTGAGTAATGGTGCAGGTAAAATACTTAATAAATGAGATGTTACAAAAGCAGGGCTTCTAGTCAGAAGGAGTGGAAATGTCTGTTGTAGCTTAAAAGAAAGACATCCCTGATAACTGGCTTAAGTTTTTAATTAAAAAAAAAACAAATGGTACTTATTGATGTAGTCTGTGTCCAAATTGTGGGTTTTAAAGGGACAGAACCCTGGGAGGAGTGTTTCAGGAACTTCCAAAAAGACACAACCTTGCACATTCTCACATCATGGCAACAGTGATTTCTATAAGCAAGTTGCTGGAACCCTAGCAGTGCTTTTGAATTGAAGGAGTTTTGCATGGAAGAGCAGACCATACAGTAATTCTTGCACTATAATGTGGTACACTACTATTGATTTACAGGAAGCATGTGGTTGCAGCTAAAGATGGTATAACCAGTTACTAAGTGTAAGGGGACAGCAGCTTTTTCATACAATTCCAACTGGTGTTGGATAACCTTGCTAACAATATAAATAAGTATAAAAAAATAGTGTTTTTTTTTTACATTCATTGCAATAAGAGGTGAAATTAGGAAGGCATGATACATAGCCAGACTTATTTTTCTTCAAGGGGAAATCAAGATTTAACAAATCAAGAGAAATATAAGTATGATACAGAAAAACACACACATTTCTGGCTTGGACAATAAGATATACAGTCATGGCCGAAATTATCGGCACCCCTGGAATTTTCCCAGAAAATGCACCATTTCTCCCAAAACCTTGTTGCAATTACAAATGTTTTGGTATACACATGTTTATTTCCTTTATGTGCATTGGAACAACACAAAATAACAGAAAAAGCCAAATCTAACATCATGTCACACAGAACTCCAAAAAAGGAGACAAAATTATTGGCACCCTCAACTTAATATTTGGTTGCACGCCCTTTGGAAAAAATAACTGAAATCAAGCTCTTCCTATAACCATCAACAAGCTTATGACACCTCTCAACTGGAATTTCCGACCACTTTTCTTTTTCAGACTGCTCAAGGTCTCTCAGATTTGATGGGTGCCTTCTCCCAACAGCAATTTTGAGATCTCTCCATAAGTGTTCAATCAGATTTAGATCCGGACTCATTGCTGGCCACTTCAGAACTCTCCAGCACTTTGTCTTCAAACATTTCTGGGTGCTTTTAGAGGTATGTTTGGGGTCATTGTCCTGCTGGAACACCCATGACCTCTAATGCAGACTCAGCTTTCTGGCACTGAGCCCTACATTGCGCCCCAATATCTTTTGGTAGTCTTCAGATTTCATGATGCGTTGCACACAGTCAAGGCATCCAGTGCCAGAGGCAGCAATACATCCCCAAAACATCTTAGAACCTTCACCATGTTTGACTGTAGGTACTGTGTTCTTCGTAGGTACTTCGTAGGCCTCATTCCATTTTCTGTACACAGTAGAATGATGAGCTTTACCAGAAAGCTCCACCTTGGTCTCATCTGTCCACAAGATGTTCACCCAGAAGGATTTTGACTTCCTCAAGTACATTTTGGCAAACTCCAGTCTGGCTTTTTTATGTTTCTGTGTCAGTAGTGGGCTCCTCCTGGCTCTCCTGCCATAGCCGTTCATTTCGTTCATATGTCGACGGATAGTTCGAGCTGACACTGTTGCACCCTGAGTCTGCAGAACAACTTGAATATGTTTTGAAGCTGATTGGGACTGTTTATCCACCATTCAGACGATCATTTGTTGCAGTCTTCTCAATTTTTCTCTTCCGTCCACGTCCAGGGAGATTAGCTACAGTGCCATGCGTTGTGAACTACTTGATTATGTTGGGCATAGTGGACAAAGTAACATGAAGATCATCTGGAGATGGACTTGTAGCCTTGAGATTGTTGATATTTTTCCACAATTTTTATTTTCAAGTCCTCAGATAATTCTCTACTCTTCTTTCTGCTCTCCATGCTTAGTGTGGCACACTCAGACACACAACAGAAAGGTTGCAATATTGCTATATTGCCAACACCTGTTTCTTGCCACAGGTGAGTTCAAACGAGCATCATATGCTTAAAATAAAACAATTTACCCACAATTTTGAAAAGGCGGCAATAATTTTGTCCGGCCCATTTTTGGAGTTCTGTGTGACATGTCAGATTTGGCTTTTTTTCTCTGTTTTTTTGTGTTGTTCCAATGCACATAAAGAAAATAATCATATGTATACCAAAACATTTGTAATTGCATCAATTTTGCAATTTTCTGGGAAAATTCCAGGGGTGCCGATAATTTCGGCCATGATTGTATGTGGCTGAAGCTGGCCCCTGAATTATTACAATAAAAGCATTTCTAGTCAAAAAGTCTGCCTGTTTCTTCTACTTTACAGTTGTATCTGTCTTCCTACTGCTTTACTGCTAGTATTCACTTGCCCTGGATGTGTTTGGTGATCCCCAAGGCTCAAATTCAATTTTGTCTGCTTCTCTCACAGGAAGAGCTTTTATAACTTACTGCCAAGTACAATGGTGTCCGGTTTGTACAGTTAGTTTTCCCCAAACCCACCTCCATTTTTTCCTGCATCGCTCAGGCAATAAAGCATATCTGCTTCTTGCATTTCCAGTCCCCTGCTAGACATGAAATAACGCCTTCCTCGGCTTACTCCAGTCCCTATGGCAACTGTCTCTCTATTGCCTGAAAACATACTGAGGGGATCTGCCGACAAGCAGACTGCTACCTTTTTTATCTTTGGCTTAATTTAGAAGAAAAGCTCCTTGACATTTCTTGTTTTCTAATTTTTTATCTTTGTTATGTTAAAAGTATACTAATTTTTAAATATAACAGGGTGAATATTTTCACATTTCAGAAAAAAAATTGCACAACTGATGTTTACAAAGGATGATTATAATAGTCGCACAATATTTATCAAAATGCTTACTGTCAGACTTACTCTGTCCTTGGGAGCACTGAATGGCCTTTGTTGCTTCTTTCCTAAGGCTATAGATAAAAACTTTTAACTTATTTTACAGCAGAGATGCACAGTTCATACAAAACACTAATGCTTCCAAGCTCCATAGCCATAAATGACATGACTGATGGAAAATGCAGAAGTATCATAAAGAGGTTTTGACTTGAAGTATAGTTAAATCAGGCCCACTGTGAATGTCACGGGAATTGACAATATGAAGGCACAGAAGCATCAAAAGGACACATTCAGGTGGCATCCTGTCTAGCCTGAAGTAAACTGGCAAAGAAAAGGGAAACAAATGTCACAGATTTAAATGTGAGACAGTAGGCTGGTAATAAAGAAATGCTTTTTTGTGTTCAGCTTGCTATTTGCTAGTTGTATCTAAAAACCTGGTCATCTCTCTAGCTGTCTAAATAAAGGAAGAAAAAAAAACTACCTTTTGGACTTTTTATTAGGTTTCTGCTTATTTTTTACTTCTGAGTTAACACTCAATATCAGACTGTTATGACAAAACTACATGGAATGAGAGAATGAAGAGTAAAGGTATGACATAGTCCACATAAAATGAAAATTCACAGAAGCTGTTATGTTGGCAGTATTTATATGTATTTATAACTGGACTCTAAGTTCACACAATATTAAGTAAATGTACCATGGGACTGTTATAGCCAATTGTAGTCTTTCCAAATATATTATATTTATTTATTTCATAGTTTAAGTACAGTTACAATTCACAATTACAACTGTTTCCATATTTCTTCAGCTTGAGCCCTGGCAGATAAAGTGATTTGCTCAAGGTCACAATGTTATACTTGTGTAAGAATGGAACCTTTCAATACTGTCCTAACGGTTAATTAATGACTACTTCATGTCTAAATATGGCCTTTCCTGCATTTCATTTGCTGTATTCTAAGTGTTACTTATTAAGTTACAGTGGGGTGGTTCTTTATATTTGCCTAGCACATTAAAACACCTCAAATATTCTCTTATATACTTAGTTATCTCGAAAGAAACGCTGAAAGAAGACAAGTGTGTTCATAGGAATTTTATACACAACGGTCACTTTATTCTGTGACATGACATTAAAAACTGACGACTTACTATTGCTCGAGCAGATTCATATATGTTGGCAGTCTCAAAATGGAAAGACAGAACGCAACTTAGCAAAGTAAAGCAAATAGCAATTGAATACAAAAACCTGCAAACACTTTCAGGAAATGCCTTCCTTCATCATTTGTGTGCCAGAATGATCCATCTTGAAACATTTAGTTTTTCCTAATTAATTCAGATTAGATTAGACTTTCCCCTGTCTCCAACTGGCTATATCTTATCCCTTCATCACTCAACAGCTAATGTGTGGTGAGTGTACTGGCACAAAATGGCTGCCATCGCATCATCCAGAAGGAGGCTGCACATCAGTGGTGGTTGAAGTGGCTCCCCACTCACTATGTAAAGCACTTTGCGTAGTTTGAAAAGCACTATATAAATGTACAGTAGTATTCTAGTGAGACTGGGCATAAAGATAATTATTTTTAACTATTTTGTAATGAAAGTTGCAGCAACCCCTTTTATCACCTACGTGACTGCTTCACACATTTTTTCTACCTCCAGTCCTAGCAGTATGAAACACCATATAGCCAGGACATGACAAACAACAGGTCCACGTTCTCACAAGTGCAGTGTTCCAGCTGTTGTAATGTTTGTGTCCCACATACTTTATGTTCTCATGGTTATATTGGTATTAAAATTACAACCTGGATTTGTAACAACAATGCATCTCCACACAATTCCTAGAGTATGGAATGCTGTGATTTTTGTATGTATTTTCCATTTAGATATTAGGGTGTTTCCTAAAGAATGCTACTATGTTTGAAAGGTGAACTTCAAATAACCTTCTTATGAAACTTCAACATTTTGATTCAAGAGAATGCTCTTCATTTTATCAAAGTAATTAAGTCTAACATTTTTCTTGCTGTAGAATATATATTCCAAATATCATTTGATATTACTTTGTACCAAAGGAATTATCATTTTGAATACAATAATCCATAAATGTTTTATTATCCAGCTAATTATTCTATACATTGTTTGTAATGGTACTTATAGTCTGTTTTAAACACATGATGATCACTTTTGAACTAGTTATATCAAACTCAGCAAAGAATTGGTTATCTCATTAAAAAGCAATGACTTGCAATATAGAGAAGACAGCGGAGAGTGGATTATAACACAATGCGGTCCAATTGGAATGCAGTGCTCTCATAAGAGGACCTTTACACTTCTAGATCAAAAGCAAAAATGTACTCACTGCTGTGGGTTCTACAGAGGCCTGACTGGCATGTAATAAATTCTTTTTTTTTTATTTTATTTGAAGAAAATAACATTCCATACAATCAAGTCTAACTTATACAAACAAAGATAACATTACATACAATCAAGTTGAACTTAATAAAATGGAATTCAACCCCCACCCAAACATATAATCATTTCTGTTAGAAAATGATGTTGAATAGTTAGGAGTCATTAAATTTGAGATGCTATATTTTCTAAACCCTAGACCTAAAATGAAAGGGTTATATGGATATTCAAAAGCATATTAACTTAATTCAGTCAACCTGTAAAGATATAAAAATGTGGCATGGTGGTAAACCAGTTAACGCTTCTGCCTCATAGAGGCAGCTTCCTGGGTTCAGATCCAATGCAGCTTTTGTCATCTGTGTGAGATTTACTCCCCATGTCTACCAGATGTTTTTCCATCACCCAAAGACACGGGTGTTAGGTAAATTGACAACTCTGAACTGGCCTGGTCCAAGTCTGATTGCAAGTGTGGGTGCATGGGTGTGGACCCAAGTGGCATTAATCAGATTTGAAAATGTTACATTAAACTAATAAAGATATGAATAAGAGATGCACTGCTCATTCTTCAGATCAGTTCAAAGAATCACTACAGGTTTTCCATCAGCCAGTGTATTTTGTTTCACAGTTTCAGACAGATCAAGTCTAGAAATGGGAAAACAAGAAGTCTGAATAACACTGGAATCTACTTACCACCAAACAATTATCTTCAAATTAGAAGGTCTGAGTTAGCATAAAGTGTCCTATATCGGGGTGTTCAAAAGAAATGTAATGATTTACTTTTTGAGGTAGGAGTACACAATAAACAAGAATAGCTGCGTCAAATACAGTATATAAAACCTTAACATGTCTGCTTCAATTCAAATATTTCAAGTCTAAATATTCTCAATTGGAATAGAAGTTTGTCATTTTTCATCTTCTGATAGTAATCCCTAGAGGACTAGATCCCTATTAAAGCATCACAAATATCATATTCCTAATCATGGACTTTGAAAGAATTTAAAATGATACCCCACATTCTTGTGTTTGAAATCTGTCATTTTTAACTTTCTTGGAGGGCTAGTAACACTGGTAAGGAATCAGATATCCTCTAACTAGTATAAAATAACACTACAAATACCTATATTACCGATCCCCTTTGTTTAAAATGTTTGTGAAAAGGAGTAACGTTGACTCCTTGTATCCCATTAGTGGGTGAACCCTTGGGGTGGGAGATGTGACATGCAACATTTCAAGTCCTTCGGATCATTTTTGTTGCAGACATCTATTGATTTACTCTTTATCATAAGGAGTGTAATTTATCACACAAAATATGGTCCAGAAATGGCCCACAGATAAAGTTTTTTTGATTTACAGGGTCTACATCTTGCATAACTGGACATTAGGATGAATAGAATTGTATATGGTATGTGGTGGTTCCCCCTGAATCAGGAGGCAGAGAACAAAAAAGAAAAAGTGAAATGATTTCAAAGTGTTCATTAGTGATTCTTATAAGCCTGCAGAAACTGTGGCCCTACATGGACTAACCTGAACTGCTCTTATAAAGTTCATCTGGAGCACTGGTGACTTCTAAAAGTTCAGGAAGTGGTCCCCTGAGGCAGAGCAGGCTCTGATAGACTGCTTTGGATCTACGGACTGGGTATCCTTCAGGGATCATATAGTGAAAACATTGAGGAGGTTGTTGACTGCACTACTGGCTACATCAACTTCTGTATGGACATTGTAATTCCAGTAAGAACAGTACGCTGCTATGCTAACAACAAGCCAGGGATTACAAGTGACATCAAGGGCCTTTTGATCCAGAAGAAAAGGGCTTTCAAAGGCGGTGATCAGCATGAGCTCAAGCGCATTCAGAAGGACCTCCGAGTCCAGCTCAGGGCGGCGAAGGAGCAGTACAGGAGAAAGCTGGAGCAAAAGTTGCAGAATAACAGCATGAAGGAAGGTGTGGGATGGGATGAAGATCATCACTGGCTGCAGCTCGAAGCTGGGTGCCACCATCGAGAGAGACGTGGAGAGAGCAAACCAGATGAACAACTTCAATAGGTTTGACCACCCTAACCCACTCTCACCTCGGAGTACTGCACCTTCCACCCATCCTTCTGCTGATACCAGCATAGGAGAGAATTTCCCCCACCCACAATTACAGCAGCCCAGGTAAGCAGAGAGCTGAAGAGACTTTGTGCCAGCAAAGCAGCGGGTCCAGATGGAGTATCGCCATGACTGCTGAAGGGCTGTGTGTTGGAGCTGGGGAGTCCTCTACAGCGCATCTTTAACCTGAGCCTGGAACAGGGGAGAGACCCGAGGCTTTGGAAAACATCTTGCATCACCCCATTCCCAAAGGTATCACATCCTAGTGAGCTGAATGACTTCCAACCTGTTGCTCTTATGTCACATGTGATGAAGACCATGGAGCAGTTGCTGCTTCACCACCTGATGCCACAGGTCTACCACACCCTCGACCCTCTGCAGTTCGCATACCAGGAGAAGGTGGGAGCGGAGGATGCTATCATCTATATGCTACACCGATCCCTCTCCCACTTGGACAAAGGCAGTGGAGCTGTAAGAATTATATTTCTGGACTTCTCTAGTGCCTTCAACATCATCCAGCCTCTGCTTGTTAGGGACAAGCTGACAGAGATGGGAGCAGATTCATACCAGGTGGCATGGATTGTGGACTATCTTACAGACATACCTCAGTATGTGCATCTTGGGAATTGCAGGTCTGACATTGTGGTCAGCAACACAGAAGTGCCGCAGGGGACTGTACTTTCTCCGGTCCTGTTCAACCTATATACATCGGACTTCAATACAACACGGAGTCCTGCCACGTGCAAAAGTTCGCTGACAACACTGCTATTGTGGCTGCATCAGGAGTGGGCAGGAGGAGGAGTATAGGAACCTAATCAAGGACTTTGTTAAATGGTGCAACTCAAACCACCTACAACTGAACACCAGCAAAACCAAGGAGCTGGTGGTGGATTTTAGGAGACCCAGGCCCCTCATGGACCCTGTGATCATCAGAGGTGACTGTGTGCAGAGGGTGCAGACCTAGAAATACCTGGGAGTGCAGCTGGATGATAAATTGGACTGGACTGCCAATACTGATGCTCTGTGCAAGAGAGGACAGAGCTGACTATACTTCCTTAGAAGGCTGGTGTCTTTCAACATCTGCAATAAGACAGTTGTGGCGAGTGCCCTCTTCTACATGCCTGGACAAACTGGTGAGGAAGGCAGGTTCTATTGTAGGTACGGAGCTGGACAGTTTGACATCCGTGGCAGAGCGACGGGCGCTGAGCAGGCTCCTGTCAGTCATGGAGAATCCACTGCATCCACTGAACAGTGTCATCTCCAGGCAGAGGAGCAGCTTCAGCGACAGACTGCTGTCACTGTCCTGCTCCACTGACAGACTGAGGAGATCGTTCCTCCTCCACACTATGCGACTCTTCAATTCCACCCGGGGGGGTAAACGTTAACATTATACAAAGTTATTGTCTGTTATACCTGCATTTTTATCACTTTTTAATTTAATATTGTTCTTTATCAGTATGCTGCTCCTGGAGTATGTGAAGTTTCCCTTGGGATTAATAAAGTATCTGTCTGTCTGTCTGCCTGGCTGCATGCCTGCCTGTCAGTCTGTCTAAAATTATTTTAAGGGCTAAGTGACAAGGTAGTAGAAATAAGGCATTTCATTGAATGAATTTGCAAAGTTGCACCCATCTTGTGTTTTCTTTACGAAAGTCATACAGGATTGACGAATCTTACACAATGAGACAAATTGTGTCTAGTACAAGAACTGCAACAGCTGTCTGTTGACTGGGATTTGCTGGTTGACCAAGTCATTAGTATTTTATGATAATAAGTTACGCATTTCAGATTCTCAAAGGAGTAAATTCTAGTTGCCATATGCTAGTGAGCATGGCACATAAACAGTATACTTCAAACCTTTAATTTTGCCTGTTTGACAGACTAAAGATAGACTGTGTTTACTCATAGAAGCTGGTGCCTACACTTGCCAAACGCCTACAGAGCAGCAAGAAGGTATTGGCTGGGCTGTCTGTTTTAACCAAGATGACTAACACAGAGGGGTCAAACTGTAGAATTTAGAAATGACTTCACAAGGAGGTCTGAGTCAGATACAAGAAAGCTGTCCTAAGTGTGTTTTAACGAGTTATTCGAAGATTCTCCTTGAATGTTCATAGTTAGGGTGGGCCAAACAAAAAGTTTTTTTTCCTCTTTCTAACTCCTGAAGTTGCTAGCTCTAACACAAGATCACAGAGGGCTGGTGCCTACCATGGGAGCACCACCCTTGTCCAGAGATTGTTCTTGCCTTGCGTCCCGTGCTTGCTGGGATAGCTTCCATCTTTCACATGAACATGTTCTGGATATATAAGTCTAGAAAATGGGTGGATGAATTGAAAATATTTTCAAATCTGTTGAATCCAATTCAGGGTCACAGGATGCTGAAGCCTATTCTGGAAACACTGGGTGCAAGACAGTAAGCATTTTTGGACTAGGAAACAGTTCATTGTATGGCCTAATTTGGAATTTCCAGTAAACCTTCCATGCATGTCTTTGGTTTGTGGAAGGAAAACCACATAGATTCAGGAAGAACATATACGCCTTACACAGAAAGCAGCAGAGAGTAGGTTTCATACGCATGATTCCGATTTTGTAAGGTAGTTGCAACACCACAGAGCCATTCTATCATTCAGATTTTCCTGAATGTATTACCTAAATACTCATGTAGACAACTATTTCCTGTTTAATTAAGCCACTCATTAGACATACTAAATATATGTCATTTCTTTTAACCCTGTTCAGTCCATCAATATATAGTGTTTCATCGTCTAGATTCTTTAAATACTAGATTATCAGCTTTCACCAATGAATACTCCAGTGATTCACCCATTACTTCATCCATTTAAACCAGTTAAGGGTTATGGAGCCCTGGAACCTATCCTGACAGCATTACACAAAGGAACCAACCCTGGAGGAGACAGGCCGTCACTTAAATACAATTTAAAAAATATACCTAAATGTGCTTTTTGGCTGTATCTCTTATAATGGTGTACTATTTTGATTTCAGTTTAGTTTGTTACGCCACACTTACCATTAGCGCAGTTTTTGCTATATTTGGCATTATTTATAATGAACAAACATGTGTACATTGATTTTATCTGTACCATGGATATAATTGTTATTAGTTGGCATTTGTACTTTCTTTGGCGGGACAAATGGCTTTTTTAATGTTTAAATGAGAGAAAAGAACATAAACATGAAAATACATTAAGTAAAAGACATAATCATATAGCCAGTTCAGTAATACATAAATTGCATTCCAAAAATCCCATTAAATGGAACAGTTAGACCCCTTAGCCTTCCCAGTTTGGAGCACAGTATGATAAAAGAGCCCAGTCTCGAGTGGTTATTAAATCAGCATGTTAGGTTTGGTGGAGACAAAGCATACTTATTTTATAATGGTCTTGAATTACTGCTAGATTCTAATAAATTCCTGAACCATTTATCACCAAGAAAATTTTCCTTTTTCCTTTTTAACATTTTAAGAGTTTCAGTCCTCTGATGTGCCAAACAAACATCATGCCCAAAACACAATTATCCTAAAATGAATGAACTAATAGTTTTCTGAAATGTCTATAGCAGTTCTACAAAAAAATGTGAAAATGTCTAATTAAAAATAAATTATAAAGAATACATATACATATTTTATATATATATTGTAACAGAAACTACCATAAGGCATTGCAAAGGTTTGGGGCAGCCACACGTATAATTTTTCTCGGCTGCAAAACTGATTAAAAATGACAGACATGTTCACACGATTGAGTCCAAAACAGAACTGCTTTAGTATCAACAAGATGGTGGCTTTAAAGGCCATTAGGGGAAGTGATGTCATTGGCTGCCCCAGAGCCAGGCAAGATTTCCCTAGAATGGTCTGCAAGAGATCGAGAGACGCAGTTCGCCACCACGTGGTCCGTTGTGGAATTACATGTACTCAAGCCCTTTAGTTGCCTCCTAAACACATGTGTGTGACAACATATATATATCACACACACATACATATATATATTATATATACAGTAATCCCTCCTCGATCAAGGGGTTATGCTCCAGAACCCCAGCGATAGATGAAAATCCGCGAAGTAGAAACCATATGTTGGTGTAGTTATTTTTATATATTTTAAGCCCTTATAAACTCTCCCACACTGTTAACATTATTAGAGCCCTCTAGACATGAAATAACACCCTTTAGTCAAAAGTTTAAACTGTGCTCCATGACAAGACAGAGATGACAATTCTTTCTCACAATTAAAAGAATGCAAATATATCTTCTCTTCAAAGGAGTGTCTGCATCAGGAGCAGAGAATTTCAGAGAGAGAGAGCGAGAGAAAATCAAAAAATCAATACGTGTGCTTTTAAGTTTGCCGGCATTTTTAGAGGAGTGTCAGTATCTTCTAAGCAAACAGCCTCTGTGCAAACAGCCCCTCTGCTCACATCTCCTCCGTCAGGCGCAGAGAACGTCAGAGAGAGAGAGAGAGAGAGAGAAAGAGCACGCGAGATTAAAGCAAACTATCAAAAAATCAATAAGTGTGCTTTTGTGCTTTAAGTATGCGGAAGCACCTCGATAAAGCAGCATTTCTTAGAGGAGCGTCCGTATCCACTAGGCAAACAGCACCTCTGCTCACAGCCCCTCCGTCAGGCGCAGAGAATGTCAGAGAGGGTGAGATAGAGGCAGAGACAAGCAAACAATCAAGCACCGTGCGGGAAGCATATATTATAGCATTGAGGAGTTTTAGTTCATATGTAATACATGCTCTGATTGGGTAGCTTCTAAGCCATCCGCCAATAGCGTCCCTTGTATGAAATCAACTGGGCAAACAAACTGAAGAAGCATGTACCATAAATTAAAAGACCCATTGTCCACAGAAATCCGCGAACCAGCGAAAAATCCGTGATATATATTTAGATATGCTTACATTTAAAATCCGCGATAGAGTGAAACCGCGAAAGTCAAAGCGATATAGCGAGGGATTACTGTATATATATATATATATATATATATATATATATATATACATATACAGTGCATCCGGAAAGTATTCACAGCACATCACTTTTTCCACATTTTGTTATGCCTTATTCCAAAATGGATTAAATTAATTTTTTTCCTCAGAATTCTACACACAACACCCCATAATGGCAATGTGAAAAAAATTTACTTGAGGTTTTTGCAAATTTATTAAAAATAAAAAACTGAGAAATCACATGTACATAAGTATTCACAGCCTTTGCTCAATACTTTGTCGATGCACCTTTGGCAGCAATTACAGCCTCAAGTCTTTTGAATATGATGCCACAAGCTTGGCACACCTATCCTTGGCCAGTTTCACCCATTCCTCTTTGCAGCACCTCTCAACCTCCATCAGGTTGGATGGGAAGTGTCGGTGGACAGCCATTTTAAGATCTCTCCAGAGATGTTCAATCGGATTCAAGTCTGAGCTCTGGCTGGGCCACTCAAGGACATTCACAGAGTTGTCCTGAAGCCACTCCTTTGGTATCTTGGCTGTGTGCTTAGGGTCGTTGTCCTGCTGAAAGGTGAACCGTTACCCCAGTCTGAGGTCAAGAGTGCTCTGGAGCAGGTTTTCATCCAGGATGTCTCTGTACATTGCTGCAGTCATCTTTCCCTTTATCCTGACTAGCCTCCCAGTTCCTGCCGCTGAAAAACATCCCCACAGCATGATGCTGCCACCACCATGCTTCACTGTAGGGATGGTATTGGCCTGGTGATGAGCGGTGCCTGGTCTCCTCCAAACGTGACACCTGGCATTCACACCAAAGAGTTCAATCTTTGTCTCATCAGACCAGAGAATTTAGTTTCTCATGGTCTGGGAGTCCTTCAGGTGCCTTTTACTAAGGAGTGACTTCCGTCTGGCCACTCTACCATACATGCCTGATTGGTGGATTGCTGCAGAGATGGTTGTCCTTTTGAAAGATTCTCTTCTCTCCACAGAGGACCACTGGAGCTCTGACAGAGTTACCATTGGGTTCTTGGTCACCTCCCTGACTAAGGCCCTTCTCCCCCGATCGCATTAATCTATTTTGGAATAAGGCTGTAACATAACAAAATGTGGAAAAAGTGATGCGCTGTGAACACTTTCCAGATGCATTGTACATATACTGTGTATATATATATATATATATATATATATATATATATATATATATATATATATATATATATATATATATATATATATACATATATATATACTGCTCAAAAGAATTAAAGGAACACTTTTAATCAGAGTATAGCATAAAGTCAATGAAACTTATGGGATATTAATCTGGTCAGTTAAGTAGCAGAGGGGTTGTTAATCAGTTTCAGCTGCTGTGGTGTTAATGAAATTAACAACAGATGCACTAGAGGGGCAACAATGAGATGACCCCCAAAACAGGAATGGTTTAACAGGTGGAGGCCACTGACATTTTTCCCTCCTCATCTTTCTGACTGTTTCTTCACTAGTTTTGCATTTGGCTACAGTCAGTGTCACCACTGGTAGCATGAGGCGATACCTGGACCCTACAGAGGTTGCACAGGTAGTCCAACTTCTCCAGGATGGCACATCAATACGTGTCATTGCCAGAAGGTTTGCTCTGTCTCCCTGCACAGTCTCAAGGGCATGGAGGAGATTCTAGGAGACAAGCAGTTACTCTAGGAGAGCTGGAGAGGGCCATAGAAGGTCCATAACCCATCAGCAGGACCAGTATCTGCTCCTTTGGGCAAGGAGGAACAGGATGAGCACTGCCAGAGCCCTACAAAATGACCTCCAGCAGGCCACTGGTGTGAATGTCTCTGACCAAACAACCAGAAAGACTTCATGAGGGTGACCCAAGGGCCCCATGTCCTCTAATGGGCCCTGAGCTCACTGCCCAGCAGCATGCAGCTCGATTGGCATTCGCCATAGAATACAAGAATTGGCAGATGCACCACTGGTGCCCTGTGCTTTTTACAGATGAGAGCAGGTTCACCCTGAGCACGTGACAGAAGTGAAAGGGTCTGGAGAAGCCATGGAGAACATTATGCTGCCTGTAACATCATTCAGCATGAGCAGTTTGGTGGTGGGTTAATGATTGTCTGGGGAGGCATATCCATGGAGGGTCACACAGACCGCTACAGGCTTGACAAAGGCACCTTGGCTGCCATTTGGTATCAGGATGAAATCCATGGACACATTGTCAGACCCTATGCTGGTACAGTTGCTCCTGGTGCACGACAATTCCTGGCCTCATGTGGTGAGAGTATGCAGGCAGTTCCTGGAGGATGAAGGAATTGATACCATTGACTGGCCACCACACTTTCCTGACCTAAATCCAATAGAACACCTCTGGGACATTATGTTTTGGTCCATCCAATGCCACCAGGTTGCACCTCAGACTGTCCAGGAGCTCAGTGATGCCCTGGTCCAGATCTGGGAGGAGATCCCCCACAACACCATCTGTCATCTCATTAGAAGCATGCACCGATGTTGTCAGGCATGTATACAAGAACACAGGGGCCATACAAAGTGCTGCATAATTTTGAGTTGCTGCAATTAAATTTTGGCAAAATGGACTAGCCTGCCACATAATTTTTCACTCTGATTTTGGGGCGTCTTTGAATTCAGGGCTCTGTAGGTTGATCATTTTCATTTCCATCAAACGATGTGGCATCCTTTCGTTCCTAACACATTACCCAGTCTATATCAGTATAGATATCCAGGAGGATTTCTTTTTCCCATTGAGATCTGATGTGTTCCTTTAATTTTTTTGAACAGTTTATATATTGTGAGCTGGAGGGCTGATCGCACCCCAAATAGAGACAGACGCCCCTGGGAAAACCACAAACCCTGAAACACTGACTACACATTGCTCCTTATCCTTGCACTATAACGCGTAATACAAGCCTCGCGCAGCACCCCGCCGACTTATAAGCCTTGCGAGCGCCTGTCAGTTTTGGAATTGATTGTTTGCTTTTATCTCTCTCTGCTCCTAGCGGAACTGTTATATCTGACTTGTCATGGAGCACGTTTAAGCTCATGTGTTTGCGGTGTCTGAATAAAATCCTTCTTTTTCTACGACCTTCTGTGTCTCTGTGCAAATCTGTGTCCCAAGCGTGACAAGTGGTACCAGGAGTGGTTGCACAGATGGATGCCGCCGAAGACTTATTTCAGAAGTCTAAAACATATGCACTTAAAGACTGGAAACTAAACATGGATGACCCAATCCGTGCGCAAATTCAAGATTTGATACATAAAGTGCACTGTTGGTTTGAAGGAGACGTGATGGAAACAGTTGTCGTGAATATATTACTGGCCGGCATACCTGAAGTTCTTCGAGATGAATTTCTACGCCATGATATTAAATCATTAACGATTATGTCCAGACGATTAGAGGGTTCACAGTCCGCTTGGAGAAAGAGCGGTGGATTTCGTGCTGCTTCGCAACCTGTGAACGAACGTCCAGGACATTCTCGCCGCTCGATCGACAAGCTGCAGGACCTGAAAATCTAATGGGGTCAGGTAGGACCCCGGGAAATCCAGTCATAGATGGGACGCCTGTTTCTGGGGAGACAGCGGCAACAGCAGGTCGACGAGACCGTGGACACTACAGAGCACGTCGCCGTGGACGTCGCAGAGGATATTTCGAAACGGAGCCGACCGTAGATGTTTCCGATGTGATCAGCTTGGCCATTTGGCAAGAGAATGTCGCTTGTCTCCAGCTCATTCAATGGAGATTGGACTGGCCGAGATTTGTTGCTCAACTATTACATATCCGGATGGAAAAGATGGCTTGTTGATCCCGTGAAATTGGGGACAGAGAAATCTCAGCATTGTTAGATTCGGAAGTGACCTTTGTATTGTGAGACGAGACTGTCTTAATGAACAATGCCTTAGAGACTGTGAGACTGTAAAATACGCTGTGTACATGGTGATGTTAAAGATTATCAGACTTTACTTCTTCCTTTAACTTATAGGGGTCGCCACTTTAAGGTTTGGTCTGCCATTTCGACTCGTGCCCTTGGCCATTACTCATAGGACGGAGAAATGCCCTTTTTCGAAACTGATTAATAAATGTAAGGGACCAGTAGTCCAGTCCACTAATGAACTTAGTGGGGGGGGAGAAGAAGAAGAAAACCAAGACGAAGAACTGGTAGCGGCCGGGGAAAATCTAGAGCCCAACTTAGATATTGAACCCGATCTCTCCAGCGAGACGGAGGAGGTCACCCCCGACAATCTTCCAGAATGGGCTGGTCCTTCTACATCTTCCCAGATTGCAAACGCCTCAACACAAACCGAGCGTTAACGAACAATCAGATTTTGTCCGTTTGCAGCATACTGATAGCTCATTAGAATATGCATTTAAACAGGCTCGCCCTGCTAATGACTCTTATTACCAAGAGCGTAATTCCGGGGGTGTGAAAACCCCACACTTTATAGAAAAGGACGGTTGCCTTTTCAGAGTGATCTCAGATCATTTGGAGGGGGAATTTATTGAACAACTGGTGGTACCTGGAGCACATAGGGAAACTGTTTTGCATCTGGCACATTCACACATCTTGGGGGGGCACCTCGGTGCCGACAAAACTAGAGACCGGTTATCAAAACGATTTTATTGGCTTAATATGGGAAAAGATGTTGAACGATTTTGTACTTCATGTCCAGACTGCCAGATCGTCTCTGCTTATAAGCCTCCTCGGGCTCCCCTTTGTCCTATGCCCATATTGGAAGTTCCCTTTCAGCGTGTGGAATTAGATATTGTGGGACCATTACCTAAGACTAAGGATGGGTACCAATATTTGCTGGTGTTGGTTGATTATGCGACACGATATCCAGAAATGATTGCGCTGAAAAAGTCCCAAAGCATGATGGTTCGGTTCAGTTCTGTATCGATTTCAGACGCTTGAATAAGGTCTCTAAATTCGATGCTTATCCCATGCCCCGTGTCGATGAACTGTTGGAAAAACTGGGTCAGGCGAGCTATATCTCCACGCTAGATCTCACGAAAGGCTATTGGCAGGTGACTTTAGAGGCTAGCAGTTGTGAGAAAACGGCATTTGCAACTCCTGACGGACTCTATGAATTTACAAGACTCCCGTTTGGTCTTCACGGGGCACCTCTAACTTTTCAGCGTATGATGGATCAGATCCTACGTCCTCACTCTGAATATGCTGGGGCAAACCTTGACGATGTCGTGATTTTTAGCAATGATTGGAAAACACACTTAGAGCGGCTTCAAGCCATTCTTGAAAGCTTGAGACAGGCTGGCCTTACTGCTAACCCTAAGAAATGTAAACTAGGCATGTCCGAGACTCATTACTTAGGCTATTCTATGGGCAAGGGTTTACTTAGGCCACAATTAAGGGAAATAGAAGAAATGCTTGCTCATCCGAGACCTGGGACACAGAAACAAGTACGCGCCTTTCTGGGACTCGCTGGTTACTACAGAAGATTCATTCCAAATTTTGCACATAGAGCTGCTCCTCTTACAGAACTTACTAGAGGCAGAAAAAAACGACCTATCTTGTGGACAGAAAATTGCGAACGTTCTTTCAACGATTTAAAAAAAGCATTGTCTTCTTACCCGGTTCTAAGGAACCCGGATTTTACAAAAGATTTTATCTTGCAAACAGACGCAAGTGCTTTTGGTGTGGGCTCAGTCCTGTCACAAATTTTTGATGGAGAAGAACATCCAATTGCATATTTGAGTAGGAAATTACTTCCTAGGGAACGTAATTATTCTACAATTAGAATATTCTTCTTTTTTTCTATGACCTTCTGTGTCTCTGTGCAAATCTGTGACCCAAGCGTGACAATATATATATATATATATATATATACATACATATACATACATATAATTAAGCAGTCCCTGGGTTACATACGAGATAGGTACTGTAGGTTTGTACTTAAGTTGAATTTGTATGTAAGTCGGATCAGGTACATTATTTTAATAAGTGCTATTGTTGATGACTGTAACCAGGTGCTCAACCAATGAATGATGGAGTTTCACCTCTCTCTGACCTTTTTATTATTTCTACTTTATTTTAAATGGTGATGGTTTTTCTCTTCTTTACTGTATCACCAGCACTTGCATCAGATTTGCGTTTCAGAGACAGTTTTGAAGGGTGAAGGCAAAAGGTTAAGATGAGCTCTTCTGCACAGCACTGTACACGCTATCACAGCAGGAAGACACCCGTCATCAACACGTCTGATGTGCTGACAAGAGACAACTTCCTGCTATGTGCATAACAGTACAAGCAGGCTTGCTATTGAGAATGAATGGGGGAGGCGAGGGGCTCTTCATCACCAGCCCACCTTATAGTCATCTCCACTGCAGCGTCCGCCCACCAAGAACGAACACGGAGCGGCGAAAGGCGTGTAGTGAATTGCCCACCGCCGCCCCCATTCAGCAGGCAGCCTTCCGAGGCACACCACAAGGCTAACCCTCAACGAATGTTCACTCTCAATGGCCTCTGTTCAGCCACAACCGGATCACCGCTTGCAGCATCACCAGCCGCCTACCGAGAATGAATGGGGCAGTGGTGTATGGTGGGCGAGCAATGAAATCGCTTCCTGCTGGGAGCCGCCCGAGGGACACTATACTGCGCGAGCAGCAAAGTCACCCCCCTCCAGCCTCTGTCCAGCCACCGCTTGCAGCATCCCCAAGCTGAAGATTACGGAGCGGCAGTTACTGAGGCGCATGTGTTGCAGCTGTGTCCCCGTTCGTAAGTCATAGGTCAGATGTCTGTAACCTGGAGACTACCTGTGTGTGTGTATGTATGTGTGTATATATATATATATATATATATATATATATATATATATATATATATATATATATATACACATATATATATATATACACATATATATATATATATATATATATACACATACATACACACATACACACATATCACATGTAGTAAGATACAGGACAATCCAAAAGCTTTACAATTATGTGTTCCCCTATACTCCACTGCAACACAAAAAAAGGAAGCAGATATATATTATTTTAGGTATTGTTAAACAGTATTGTAAATATAATGATACCAGTAACGGTATACTGCACAATAACGTGCAGTGAATACACTTGACTTGAGCATTCATAGATTTCATACTCTTTCTCTGTACGTTTAGCATTCGTTTGCTCAGAGGTTGATGTGCTTGCTGCTTCCTGAGCAGCTCTTCTTTTCTCCACCCTAGCAACCGGCTACTTCTCTTTTTTCGTCAGCATCTTTTCGTGTTAAAACAGATTAAGTCAGTGTTTGTATTTCAATTACTTAGTACAGTGGAACCTCGGTTCACGACCATAATTCGTTCCAAAACTCTGGTCATAACCCAATTTGGTTGTGAACTGAAGTAATTTCCCCCATAGGATTGTATGTAAATACAATTAATCCGTTCCAAACCGTACGAACTGTATGTAAATATATTTTTTAAAGATTTTTAAGCACAAATATAGTTAATTGTACCATAGATTGCACAGCGTAATAGAAAACTAAATGTAAAAACATTGAATAACACTAAGAAAACCTTGAACAACAGAGAAAACTAACACTGCAAGAGTTCGCTCTACGAACCGCTCGCTAAAAACACTTTATTTAATGAGTTTTAAGCACAGGGAAAAAATGAACATTTTAAAAATCCGTAATTTAATAAACCACCAAGAAAAGTAACATTGCAACAATGCATGCTACGAACCGATCACTGTAAACAGAAGTGAAGTGGAGGTTAAAATCCAACAGAAAAAAGTCTTCATTAAATATAACAAGGTTTAAACAATGCTCGAATCCGTCTCTTTAAAAACAAGCCCAGTGCATTCTATAACTGCCTTCTCGGCCTTATGCCTCCAGCCCTCTCTCTCTTGCGTGCGTCTGTCTGTCTCGTGTGTGTGTGTGTGTGTGTCTGTCTCTCTCATTCACATGCGTGTGTGTGTGTCGCTGTCCTCTCTCGCTGCACAGGGAATGCACTGGGAGAGATTGAACATGTGCGAAAATCATCGGCACGCACAAACCTAAAGGGAAACTGGCTTGTTCGTATACCGAGTGTGTGGTCGTGAACAGATGCCAAAGTTTGGTGAACTTTTTGGTCGTAAACCGATTTGTATGTGTTCCGAGACGTTCGTGAACTGAGGTTCCACTGTACGTTTTCCTTATTTATCACTTAAGCTAGCACTTAAGTCTTCAATCTGCGTCATGAACAATCTAAGATATGAAGATGTAGGGGAAGTGACAGCGAAGGTGGTAGGGATGAGAACGGCGCCCGTACGCATGCACCGCACGGCCGCCCTGCTGGCAGCTGCAGAGAGTTGATTCTACAATAAAATAAAACAAAAAAAGAGGTATAATCTTGGAGGTCAATCATCACCCTGAAAGCGGATAGTAGATGTCATGTGCACAAAATTTCAGGTCAATAGGTCAAACGGTTTGTGAGCTACAGGTGATTTAAAATTTTGGACACACAAACATACAACCACGGTAGCACATTATATATAGAGATTGAACCCACCTTGGCGGTGCTCTTGCAATGTCTAAATGGTAAATTACATTTGACAATTATGGATGACAAGGAGAGAAAGCTCAGTTCTAGGTTTCTCATTGATATGCCTCAGCCATTTACATCTGATTCTAATTATATCTACAAACATAAGACTACTACAATAATAACCCTCTGCTGATGGTATAAAGGTCAACTTTATAAGGTTCTCAAGCTACTTGGTAGTGAAAGGGCAGGCCAATGTGTTTCCAGATGAGAAGCTGTTAATGTCATGTTTCATTTTTACAGGGTGGCAATAACATTTTTGTAATAAACTTTACAGCCATGTGACCTTTGATTGCAGGGTGTGTGGCCAAAAGTATATGTTAGCAGCTTTAGCATTTAGTGATTAATTTTTATTTTCTTGTGACCTCAATAAGGAATCAAAAGTATAGTCGATCTCCAAACTTCAAGAAAAATGCTTACGGTGTATTTGAAAGTACTGCAGCCTATACACTGATAAGGAGAGTGAAAACAAAGTTATACTTGAAGGTTAACTAAGAAGACCACCTGACCGATAGAACACTGCGTGGCTGGTTAGGCACAGCAAGGACAGCAAGATGGATGATGATGTAAGCAAAAATCTTCTGTTTGATTAAATTGACATTTTTAGTGAGTTCTAGGGGTTTTTAGGCTTCTTTTATGGTAGCCTGTTGGTTTTGTTATCTTTGGCTCACAGTTCTTTATCTGGACGTTATCACTAGATCAGTTACATATTATTATTGTCAGCATAATACTTGAGAGTCTGTGAAGCAACAAGTATTTGTGTACTTTAAGATGTATGATGTGAATGTAATTATTTAAAAAGTAGTATAAAAGAAAGTATTTATAAGAATATTAGATAATCAAATTTACATGAATGAAAAAGTATGATTTAGTTTAAGCCACCATAACTCAGGGTGTTTATAGGAAATGCAATGATATATTCCATAAGATAGAAGTACAAAATAAAGAAGAGTAGTTGTGTCAAATAATTGAAATATTAAAATTGTGTGCTACAGCTGAAATGTTTAAAGTGTAAATATTCGCTAATGTAATAGACTTTTGTCATTTTTCAACCTTGAGGGAACTAGATCAAAGGGTCAAAAATCAAAACTAACATCATCATTGACCTTGAAATAAGAAAATGGAGAATCATTTTAGATTATGTTCAAAATTTGTCATTTTTATCATTCTGAGAGTGTCTCTTAGGGAGCTAGGACCAGAGGTAAAGAATCAGATATTAAACATATATTCATGATCAGCGTGATTATAATGTATGAAGCCTGAAGTCCAAATAGCAAATAAACATTTTCATAAAAGGTTCACATATAACACAATTGCGCTTTTATTCAAAAATATAACTGCAGAAACAAAAAGCCGCTTTAACATGCGACATTGACAGCCATTTATTGTAACTGCTTCTGTGGTGCAATGGAATCAGTTCTCGCTTGGGAATCAAAAGGTCACGAGTTCGATCCTGCGCAACTCCATTTTGAGAAGTAAACTGCTCTTAGTCTTACTATTTTAGAATAAAAGCATACATTTGATTTCATTCTGTAACAGCCGGTGCAATTTATGATCCTTGTAAAGGTTAGCTTTTTTTTTTAATTCACTTTTCATTCTCTCAGTCGCGTTCAGAACCAATCCATACAACCCCATCTGACACGGCTGTTTTCACTAAAGACGCGCTATACCTCTGCAGTGTACCACGATGCATACTAACGCTCCCACCCCGGGTTCTGACACACAAACGCTGGCGAAGCTGTCTTCTTCGTATCTCATCGTCACTTGCTTTTCTTTTTATTCAGTTTTATTGAGTGTTCCTGCCAGTCCCCGCATGTTGCTGTATGCTGTTTCTTTTGTACTCCAGGACATGCAGAGGAAAGAATGGTAAAGAGCAGTAACTTCGGCGCTATATGCAATCATCAGACCCTCCCCATCTGCCCGTGTTGTTCAAACACAGGAACATATATTGGTGTAAAAGTATAACAAAAGTGCACTTTTATTCAAGTGCACTTTTTCCATCGCCTTTTCCTGTAAGAAGCAATGTATACACTTCTCTCTATGCTGTGGTTTCTATTACACACCTGAAAGAAAGAGACAATATATATGAAAATATCATCGCACTAATGCAATATTATCTGAAAACGAACAGCGTCAGATTGGGTGTGAATTTATGCAGGAACTGGAAATTCTCTGATGCGGGACCTTCCCCCAGAGAAGAAAGTACAGTGTCAGGTGCTTATTCAGTGTAATAGAAACCATAGCACAGAGAGTTGTGTGCACGGCAACAAGTACACGTGTCGTAAATGTAGGAAGGACGGTCCTTGGGTCTATGGGAACTGTTAATATTTGAATGTGATGATTTTATATAGCACGGAATGAAAATCTGCACTTCTTAGCATTGCACCATGCAAGCTGTCGTATCAATCGCCTACTGTAACTTGCTTTCTTTTTTCTTCGGTTCTACAGGTAGTCTTGAATAAAAGTGCACTGGTTTTGTTTGCGAAATAAAGTGTCTGCGTGCACTTTTCGTGGCATTACACGTGTATTTTTTGAGCATGCCCGTTTGAGCATGCTCAAACACAGGAACATAAGTTGGTGTAAAAGTATAACAAAACAACGGGCAGATGGGGAGTGTCTGATGATTGCATATAGCGCCGAAGTTACTGCTCTTTACCATTCTCTCCTTTGGGGGAGAGGTTTCGGCGTTAGTATGCATCGTGGTACACTGCAGAGGTATAGCGCGTCTTTAGTGAAAATAGCCGTGTCAGATGGGGTTGTATGGATTGGTTCTGAATGCGACTGAGAGAATGAAAAGTGAATTAAAAAAAAAAAAAAGCTAACCTTTACAAGGATCATAAATTGTACCGGTTGTTACAGACTGAAATCAAATGTATGCTTTTATTCTAACATTGTAAGACTAAGACCAGTTTACTTCTCAAAATGGAGTTGCGCAGGAT
Source organism: Polypterus senegalus (assembly GCF_016835505.1). NCBI lineage: Eukaryota > Metazoa > Chordata > Cladistia > Polypteriformes > Polypteridae > Polypterus > Polypterus senegalus. The sequence continues at coordinate 175,215,953 of NC_053155.1, read as the reverse complement.
TGAACTCGTGACCTTTTGATTCCCAAGTGGGAACTGATTCTATTAAACCACGGAGGCAGTTACAATAAATGGCTGTCAATGTAGCATGTTAAGGCGGCTTTTTGTTTCTGCAGTTATATTTTTGAATAAAAGTGCAATTGTTGTGTTATTCTTGTGAAAATGTTTCTTTGCTATTTGGACTTCAGGCTTCATACATTATATAGTTTATGCCTACATTTTGTCATCTACTACGAGAATATAAAAAACGTTTGTTTTAACAATGTGTTTACACAGATTACTGTAGAAACGGAACAGACATGAAATGCGTGTGTTCCAAATAACGATCTATTATTTCCACTCTAAAACTCCACTTCACTCCCAGATACTCAATCAAGGCATGAGCTGAGAGAAGTTCGTGCACGTTCTAAATTGGTGGGGGGATGGAATAGCCGGCTGCTCGAAGCTTCTCTTTATCAGCACATTTAGAAGACAAAGGACGCTGGTGGAGAGGTGTCAAGGGATTTAAGAAGCGATTTAAGGTGGGACGGAATTACGAGTTTTTTCGTAGGCTCTGGTAATTCTAGTGTTAAAAGAGTTCAGAAGTCATTCTTATGAACACAATATTGTTAATTTATGAATTTATTAATTAAATATGTGTGACATCTTCACAAGAAGAGGTTGGAGGGAAATGAAAAGCTACATTATGGTTTCATAGATCTGGAATAGCCTACAAAAGAATCCCAAGGAAAGTAGTGCACTGGTGTCTAAGGAGGAGGAAAGTTTCAGACAAAAACTCAAAGAAACAATGAGTAAGGGATCTGCAACAACAGTAAGAACTGCATCTGGAGAGAAAAGAAGTGTTTAATGTACAAATTAGGGTTACTTCACAGCTTGGATTTTGTCAATTTTCTTTTTGGGAATGGTGTAAAACTAATAACTGAAATGAGAAGTTCTCATTGAGGAAGAGAATGAGGAGGTTAGGAGAATGTCAGAAATGCAAAATTTGAACAAGGAGATTAATAGAACAGATTGAGACAGAATGGGCATGTGGTTAGGTAAAACGAGGGGAGGATAACTTTTAGAGTGTAGAAAAGACCCATCACATTAACAAAGAGAGGAGGAAAAGGACATAGAGCATAGGCAAAGAATGAGGAGACTCATCAAGGAAGCCAATTCTTAACAAAGGAATTGTGGTGGAGAAGAAGAATATAGTTCATTAACACAGTAGCTGGAAAGCTACATTACTTTTTAAGTCACCTTAAACTGAGCCTTAGATAAGAATTAATTATCTTGCAAAGTATCCTCTCAGTGGTTGCAGAATTAACAAATCAGTTAATATTAGTCACATGCTCCCAAGATCTGAAAGACTTGGATGCTCAGTTGATTCATGACTCTAAATTAGCCGTCTTGTGTGCAAGTTTGCCCTGTGATGGATTTTGTGTCCTGTCAAGGCCAGTTGCTCAGGAAGAATGTTTTATTTTGTAGCATTATAAGTGTGGTGTCAGGAAGAATTAAAAGAGTAGGCTATAAATAAACTACTGTCTGGAAAAATGCACTGTGCGTGTTGATTTTTATGAAAAAAACATTCTTTACTAGGAACAACATAACACAATACAGAACAATCAAAGTCACTTAACCGTATAATTAAAACAAACATGTACACAGCAATCACCATGTTTGTTTCTTCTTGGCTACGTAATGAGTCCTTGGTAATGTGCCCCTTACTACAAATGTACACGCACGTGTACAGATTTTTTTGCAAACTAACTGTATAACAGGTTTGTCTCTTAACTGTTAACAAGCATAACTAATCTGTCTGCATATTTTCTCTAATTGCAAAAAGTCATAACAATAATGAAAGGTTGTTATTTGCAATTCACATAAGCAATAAACAAATACAAGCAGATTACTGATGGCAAGCACTGAATGTTGGTTTTAAATGGAGGAAAAGCTTCATTTATTTGTTCCCCAGGCTAATGGAAAAGTAAACTTTTCTTGAACGGATGGTAAATTTGCAGTGGCATACAGCTGTACTAATGCTGACTTCCATTTCATCTAACGGGTCATCTACAATATTATTGGCAGCCTAAATTTTTTTTTATTCATGTCAGACCCATTTGCTGTAAAATGCCAATTGGAATCCTGCCCAAATTGCACATGTGCAGCAATTTTTTTTAGTAATTTTTAGGGAGAGGGAAAATTATAATTATACTAGAAAAGAGTAAACAAAAAAGTAAAAGAAATTATTCTTTTAATATATACACCTAGTACAGAATGCATATGGCTATTATTAGGACTGCCTCACAGGCCGTGGGCCCCTTGCATTTAAATCAAGCTCTGATCACTGTCTTGCTTTCTCCTTCTTCCTAAAGACTTGAAGGGTTTGATTATTTGCTGCCCAAACTGGCCTCCATTTAAGTGAGTGTAAATATATAAAAAATATATAATTCATAAATCAGTAGTAAATACTAATAAACATTATATAGTCAATGTTTGTTACAAAATGTACAGGATAATGTGTTTAAAATTAAAAAGACCTAAATTGTTTTCAGTTCAATGCAAGTGCTTCACTTCTAGGTGTGGCAGTCTTTACAGAGTCTCTGTCTCTTTTTAGTTAATGTTTTTAAATGTTTTTAATGTTAGTAATCAGTAATGTTAACCCTTAAACTGCCACATACTTGGGGATTAATGCACCCCCAGACACCAAATACTTTCTTGCTGCACTTTTTAAGGAAACTCCACAATTCACCAAGAAAAAGTTAAATTTTAATGGAACACATTTTTTTTTATGTGAAGAGCATCACAATTACTGCAACACTGATCATTTTATACACTGCCAATGAACTGTAAAAACTATTTAAAAAAAAAACTACTGGAACAATATGTACAAGGTGCAACTGACGCCATTGATGAAGTTCAGTAAATCACCGAGGCAACTGCACTTGAACTGGCTGCACGCAAGCACACAGAGGCCAATGCTGATGCTTGCAGGCTAGTCTAATGCAGTGGCTCAATCCCAGAGACAGTGAGGCTGCAGTGCTGCAGGGGCCGGCAGTGGTCATGAACTGACTGCTCAACGAATGTATGGAACTGACTGATCAGCTCCGGCATGCTGGCAAATTGCATTGGGAAATGACTATAGCTGGTTGCAGCAGTTTAAGGGTTAAGATGTAGCCTCTAGCTTGTTAGTTTACATTTTTTAACGGATTTTTAAATTAAACTAGCCAACCCACGGCGTACCATACGCCGCATAATCAGGTCGATTTTTTAATGATTTTTAAGAACAAAATTAACATTTGAAAAATCGTTAATGTAATAAATCAGCAAGAAAAGCAACATTGTAACAATGCACGGAACGAACCAACACACAATTGTCTGTGACTGAAAACTGGCGGACCACCATCGTGCCTTGTCCTGCCAGACAGAGGGATGCGAGTGCACTGCGCTCAGGCGCGTGTGGAACTGCAGGAGAGGAGAAGGACATCCATTCAGCTCCCTCCGTCATGCTAGTCTGCTGATTTCTCATTCAGTATGCACTGCCCGCTCATGTGCCCACCTCCAACTTGTCACTGGAGTCGTTGTCGTCTTTACACAGTCCAGATGCACATATGACTCACGTAGACGTTTCATTGCTCTGTATGGTTTTGGCTGCTTTTCTATATATAATCCACCAAGACACCCGACCACGGTAGTAGCGAGGTGGGAGGGGGGTGTGTACAAAGGGTAGGGACGCAACCAGTGGGAGCGTATGAGTCGCACTTAGTGGGAATTCCACGGTTTGCAGCCCGAATGGGGTTCAACGGCTTACCCACGCCTCTCTGCGCCGGGTAGACACACGCTCAATCTCATGCATAATTATTAATTGAATGCTAAACACTTCTGGAATGACACGGTTGTCTAAAACGGGTTGGTGTGAGAATACAACAGTAAGTGAATGAAAAGATGGAACTCTAGAGAGAGCAAAATAAAACACAATATTGAACCCGCGGCACTTAATTATTTATTGATGGTTGAACACTTCTGGAAAGACACAGTTGTCTAAAAAGGGAGGGTTTGAGGATACAACAGAAGGTGAATGAAAAGATGGAACTCTGGAGAGAGCAACATATAATTGTCCGTGAGTGAGGAAGACGCATGTTTTTTGCGGATGCGAATTGCTGTATGTAGCGTGTAAAACAGTTTGCTATGGTGCACGCGGCCGTGCGTCGTAACCAAAAACTCCTGCTTGATAGGAGTCAGAGGATGATGTGATGACTACCTGTGTCTATGACATCTGAGAAAGAGTCTTTGAAGAACATAACGTGTGCTATATTAAATATTCCCATACTCACCTGGTAGCACAGTGATCACATCTGCATGGAACTCTGTTACACCTTATCAGAGGAGCAACTCAACTGAGAGTGGAAAGGACGAAGATCCAGAGCGATGATAAAGTTAAGGTGGAAAGGATTTACACCTGACTCCATTCAATGACAAAATGTTCAACTGCTTTATATAAGTTGTATGAACTGTTACAGCTTATGGCAACACTGTGACATTTTGGGTTTTGTGTAAAATGGGCTTAAACCTCTTTTTTTGTTTTGCACACCCCACTATAACCTTTAGATTTGTCAAAAATTTCTGTCTTTAATTTTTGATGGATCTCGATGTTTTAGGGTCCCTGATACTGAAAACACTGACATCTTGATGATGGGTGTGTGTCACCGTTTCTTGAGAACGGTCTAGAGCTAAAATGGCTGGACAGAAAAACACCAAACTCAAATAAGCCTGTTATGAGATGATAATTAGTTTTTGAGCCAAATCATGCAAGAGAAAGAGGCACTCTAGAGGAACCTTCAAATACTGTAATTCTGCAATTAATTATTAATTCTTCCCATCAGTTGCTATCGTAATGACTTACTTTATGATCAGAAGGATGAGCAACAGAGTGGTAAATGATTACTGAAATGTTATAGAATTGTTTGGGTAACTTGGTTCCTAGGGCACAAAGCCTACTGACGCTCACATCCAAATTATTTTAATATTGAATGGGTTTAGTCACATAGAATGGATAATGCAGGAGGGAGATTTATGTGAATGAGCAATGAGTGAGAAAGGAAGCACATTACAATTAAAATTAACTGTGTGATCCAGACATTGAAGTGTGGACTGAATTTGTCCATGTTACTGTCCAGAGAGATAAGTTAATTATCCTGGTTAACTCAGCAACAAAAATGATTCAGTCTGTTACCAATATCTTAATGATGAATCATTCTGAATGCTGGTGACTTCAAACAAGGAAACAAACATCTCTGAGCAACTTCCATTCATGTACACTACAAGCTGGACCTGCTCTATTCATATGTTAATGACTTTAAATATAAACCACTGGTACAATCTGAAGAAGTCTGACCATCTCACTTCCACCTATAAGCCTGTTATTAACTGCAGCAGCTTTCTGTTATCCAGAACAGATATTATTTTGTGTGTTTTTGTGTTTGTATATAAAATATATATATATACTAGCAAAATACCCACGCTTCGCAGCGGAGAAGTAGTGTGTTAAAGAAGCAATGAAAAAGAAAAGGAAACATTTTGAAAATAACGTAACATGATTGTCAATGTAATTGTTTTGTCACTGTTGTGAGTGATGAGTGTTGTTGTCATATATATATATATATTTACACACACACACATAAACATATATATATATACATATCTATACATATACACATATATATATACATATATATATCTACATATATACACATACATATACACACACACATAAATACATACACACACATATATACACACAAATACATATATATATATATATATATATACATACACACACACATATATAAACATATATATACATATACATACATATCTACATAAATAAATCACAATAAATCAACTCAAACCTTAAACAACTTATAATATTTTGCTCTCCATAAAAATTTATCCTGTCTAAATTATACAAGTTAGAAATAAAGTAAACGTTAAAAGAACAAACATTCACATTTCTTTACTCTTATGTAATTTTATATAAAAATAAACTTAGATTTTAAATATCCCAAAAGATTTTGCTCTCCATAAAAATATATCCTGTCAAAATGATACAAATTCAAATATGAACATGCTGCATAACAAAACCTAGAAATATAAATAAAATGTGTTCTTTCAGCAATAACAAATCAAATCATTCAGTTTTCTTTGCTCATATGTCATTTTAGAGCTGGACGCCTGGCATCTTTTTTTGGCCACAGGTTCGTTTCTGTTTGGTGTGAGGTTCTGTGTTGTGGAGATTCTCAGGATGGATTGCAGGTGCTCATCAGTGAGGCGACTCCTGTGTGCTGTTTTGTTAGTCTTTATCACTGAGAAGAGCTTCTCACACAGATATGTGCTACCAAACATGCACAAGGTTCGAGCCGCATGTAGACGGACTTTTTTTGTTCTTCAAAGTCACCAAAGCGCCGTGCAAACTCAGTGCGCTCAGTTTATCAGCAAAGTGCGTATTTGGGAACACCGTAGTGACGACTTGGTTTAACATTACTTGGCAACAGGGAAAGTGAGGCAAGGTGCACTGGTGCATTTGTGTCTCCCATAAAAGCAGCTTCACTTGAAATCACTTTGTGATTGTGCACGGGTTAAAACGTCCGCTGAAGTGTCAGATTCTTATTTAATTATGCTGCTTTCTGTATCTTCTGCATTGCATTCAGGTTAACCTGATGTTTTGTCTCATAGTGCCGTCTTAGATTAAATTCTGTAATTACAGCCACATTAGCTCCACAAATGAGACACACGGGTTCAGTAAACATATACTCAGCCTCCCATCGGTTTTTAAAGGCTCTATTTTCAGAATCAACTTTTCTCTTCAGCATCGTGTGAGCTAGCTTCGCAATAACTTGATTAACTCGGTAAGTGTTCGGCAAGGCAGCTGAAGCGCTGCATTATGGGATCTGTAGTTTATTGTGTTACCAGCGCTTCATATACCCGGCTTTAATAACAATAATACAGTATATAAAATGATCTCGGGCCGGATATAATTACGCTGGTCGGATGTGGCCCGCGCCCTTGAGTTTGACACATATGGACTAAATAGAACTTGAAAAGATATATTTTTCAAATGTGATCGCAATTCAGATAGAGTTGACGCGCACTACAGCCTGCATGCCTCAATAAGTCATCCTTCCCTCGCTCTTACTTTTTTACCGTTCATCTAATGAATACACTGAGTATGGCTTTACCAAAACAATCATTGATGGCGAATAAAGTATCCATTATTCGAGTATGTAGATCGGGTTATATATATACATATATATATATATACCCGCGTATCGCAGAGGAGAAGTAGTGTGTTAAAAAAGCTATGAAAAAGAAAAGGGAACATTTTAAAAATAACGTAACATGACTGTCAATATACAGTATTTGTTTTGTGAGTGTTACTGAGTGTTGCTGTCATCAAGGATTTGATTATCATTATTTCTTTCAATCAGGTTCGTATTTGTAGGATGTGTTGTGTTCAAGTTACATTCCGTGTTTGTCAATCGTTGTAAAGATGACAGGTTTCATTCATCGATTCGTTTCTTACTGCATCAATAAACAGCTCGTCTTCTTCTTTATCTGAGACCTGACACACTGCATGCACGGTTTTTTACACTGTCTTCCTTTAGCGGGACATTGACTTTTTCCAACGTGTGCTTTGTTTTGGATTTATGAATATGCTTGTATGTATCAACGCTTCATATTTTTGCTGCCTTTTCAATTGTGTAATTCGGTTTTTGTTCAGCGCTCTTTGGAAATGTTGCTTTTTATCTGTGCACTGCGTCAGTTCACCTGAGCCGCTCCAGCTGTGCTGGTGCCATCTCGTGCTATGTCCGTGGCTGTATTTAATGTTACCTTAGTCCTGGCACTTAAAACTTTCTCTCACAGTTTCGCTGAGTTTGTACCAAACACCACCCTGACCATCTCATCTTCCTCTGCATAAGCACAGTCCTTAACCCGTGAATATTTAGTGGGAGTTTGCTATTGGATTGCCGCTGACGGACGGCCTTATATGGGCAGGCACTAAATTACAAACGCCAGCGGCAGCCTGTCTATGAACTTAATTTAAAGTGTAGGTTTACATCGTGCTTTGTTTCAAGTAGCAGAAGTCATGAATATGGTTGTATATGTCACTCGCTCGCTTCTTATTGTTTCGCTGCCTTCTCAATTATATAATGCATGTTTTCTTCAGCGCTTTTTTTAGGTCTTCCTGGTTTTCTATGTACTGCGTGATTACGTGGGAGGCGTGATGATGTCACACGAAACTCCCCCACGGCGTTGAAGCTCATCTCCATTACAGTAAATGGAGAAAAACTGCTTCCAGTTATGACCATTACGCGTAGAATTTCGATATAAAACCTGCCCAACTTTTGTAAGGAAGCTGTAAGGAATGAACCTGCCAAATTTCAGCCTTCCACCCACACGGGAAGTTGGAGAATTAGTGAGTGAGTGAGTGAGTGAGTGAGTGAGTGAGTGAGTGAGTGGGCTTTGCCTTTTATTAGTATATATATATATATATATATATATATATATATATATATATATATATACAGTGGTGTGAAAACTATTTGCCCACTTCCTGATTTCTTATTCTTTTGCATGTTTGTCACACAAAATGTTTCTGATCATCAAACACATTTAACCATTAGTCAAATATAACACAAGTAAACACAAAATGCAGTTTTAAATGATGGTTTTATTATTTAGGAGAAAAAAATCCAAACCTACATGGTCCTGTGTGAAAAAGTAATTGCCCCTGAACCTAATAACTGGTCGGGCCACCCTTAGCAGCAATAACTGCAATCAAGCGTTTGCGATAACTTGCAATGATTCTTTTACAGCGCTCTGGAGGAATTTTGGCCCACTCATCTTTGCAGAAATTTTGTAATTCAGCTTTATTTGAGGGTTTTCTAGCATGAACCGCCTTTTTAAGGTCATGCCATAGCATCTCAATTGGATTCAGGTCAGGACTTTGACTAGGCCACTCCAAAGTTCAACTTTTGTCTTATCAGTCCACAAGGTATTTTCCCAAAAGTTTTGGCAATCATTGAGATGTTTCTTAGCAAAATTGAGATGAGCCCTAATGTTCTTTTTGCTTAACAGTGGTTTGCGTCTTGGAAATCTGCCATGCAGGCCGTTTTTGCCCAGTCTCTTTCTTATGGTGGAGTCATGAACACTGACCTTAATTGAGGCAAGTGAGGCCTGCAGTTCTTTAGACGTTGTCCTGGGGTCTTTTGTGACCTCTCAGATGAGTCGTCTCTGCGCTCTTGGGGTAATTTTGGTCGGCTGGCCACTCCTGGGAAGGTTCACCACTGTTCCATGTTTTTGCCATTTGTGGATAATGGCTCTCACTGTGGTTCGCTGGAGTCCCAAAGCTTTAGAAATGGCTTTATAACCTTTACCAGACTGATAGATCTCAATTACTTCTGTTCTCATTTGTTCCTGAATTTCTTTGGATCTTGGCATGATGTCTAGCTTTTGAGGTGCTTTTGGTCTACTTCTCTGTGTCAGGCAGCTCCTATTTAAGTGATTTCTTGATTGAAACAGGTGTGGCAGTAATCAGGCCTGGGGGTGGCTACGGAAATTGAACTCAGGTGTGATACACCACAGTTAGGTTATTTTTTAACAAGGGGGCAATTACTTTTTCACACAGGGCCATGTAGGTTTGGATTTTTTTTTCTCCCTAAATAATAAAACCATCATTTAAAAACTGCATTTTGTGTTTACTTGTGTTATATTTGACTAATGGTTAAATGTGTTTGATGATCAGAAACATTTTGTGTGACAAACATGCAAAAGAATAAGAAATCAGGAAGGGGCAAATAGTTTTTCACACCACTGTCTATACATATATATATATATATATATATATATATATATATATATATATATATATATATATATATATATATATATAGTTTATGTAAAATTTTGTTTTCCCCATGTTAATGAGTAAAGTATTATCTATCGTGACAGATGGCCGGGATGCTGCTATAATGGAATGACCGGGGGAGCAGACATATAGTACAGTGGAACCTCGGGTCACGAACAACTCAGACCACGTACAAATCGGGTTACAATCAAAAAGTTTGCCAAACTTTTGCATCTGTTCACGACCACACACTCGGGTGACGAACAAGCTAGTTTCCCTTCCAGTTTGCACACGGCGATGATTTCTGCACGTGTTCAGTCTCTCCCTGTGCATTCCCTGTGCAGCGAGTGAGCATGCAAGAGGGAGAGAGAGAGCGTGAGAAGGCAATTAGAGAAGGCAGAAAGGCTGAGAAGGCAGTTAAAGAATGCACCAGGCTTGTTTTTAAAGAGACTGATTCGAGCATTGCTTTAATCTCGTAATTAATGAAGGCTTTTTTCTATTGGATTTTTACCTCCACTTATGTATACTATTGAAGGATTCTGAAAGCACTGCACTTTTTTTAATTTGGACTTTGTTTTTGATTGTTGTTTTGTTGATTTTAATAAAAGCACTTGGCACTTTTTGCACCATCCGATTGCTCCATTGTAGTGCCTCACTGTCGTGCTCATCGGTAACATTACCAATGGTGATGGGTTTAAGGGCTCCCGGAAGCGAGATGAGAGCATGCAGCGAACCTGCATCGTCACAGACTTTACCTCAAAACTGTAAACTCCTCTCCACCCAGTATCTCCTCACTTCCTTCATACCAGAACTCGACTTATGCAAGGTTAGTTTTTTTGGTTGTTTATGGTTAGTTTTTGTATAAATTACGGATTTTTCAAATGTTTATTTTTTTCCCTGTGCTTAAAATTCATTCAAAAAAAGTGTTTACAGAAAGCGGTTCGTAAGGCTATAGCGTGAACTCTTGCAATGTTAGTTTTCTCTGTTCAAGGTTTTCTCAGTGTTATTCAATTTTTTTACATTTAGTTTACAATTACACTGTGTATTCTATTGTATAATTAAATATGTTTGTGCTTAAAATGTTTAAAAAATATATATATTTGCATACAGCTTGTACGGTCCGGAACGGATTCATTGTATTTACATACAATCCTATGGGAGAAATTACTTCGGGTTCCACTGTATATAGGGCACTACCTCACCCGGACTGCAAGATGGCAGCCATCCTGTGCTGTGGCAGTGACACGGTTTCCCATAGGACATCATGGAAATTGGAGTTCTGTAATTCAGCCCTGTTGGGTGCCTTGGGGGCTGCAGAGCCCTACTTTGTGAGGCTTTCACCACACCTGGGAGTGCTTAGAGCCCTCGCTAACGAGCCACCTGGAGTACTCCTAGATGCCGCATAAAAGGAACGGCTTGCCTTCATTCAGTAGAAGAGGCTGAAGGACCGACAGAGACATAAAATAAGAAGGAAAGAAAATGCCATTGTTGTGCTGCTCTGAAAGAAAGGGTTTCCCTCTGCAGAAAAATGAAACCTTTGTGTGGCTGGACCTGTGCCTGGTGTCTGTTTGTGTTGGGTTTAGGGAGCTGGTGCTCCCCCTGGTGGCCACACTATCCATCTATATGCAGCTGATCATACTCCAGCTGTCTTTTTCATTATGTTTGGATTTCATCATGCCATATTACACCAGTTGAAAGCAAAAGATATAAACATCTAAATGCATGTGTGTTTCATTAATGTAGCAGAAACTTCTGCGTGTGTAAGTTAACATGAAGTTTTATACAGAGTGTTTATAAATAAAGGAAATACTTAGTCAAGTGCCTGTTTTCCATGGAATCTTCAAACCTTGTAACACTCCAAAGGAGAAGTGCTAGTCATTACTGTGATTAGTTGTGGTTTGTTTACCCTATATTTGTGACCCATACCCATAAGTTTCATGTGGTGTTCACAGTGGCATTTCTGTGAACTGATGATGGGCTGTACACCTCTACTGGCTGGCAAGGAAATTCAGTTTGGGTTGTGCCCTTAGCACATGGAAATCAGATGACACTATGTGCTTTCATGTTTGATCATGTTACAAAACATCCAGACACCTTCAAATTAATGTACACAACAGGAGACATTTAGTCACAACCTCTAATGGCCTAAAACATAACCTAGCGCAATGTATTTTGAATGATGAATGATTCAGTCAAGCCACACAAACTGCTTATAGTAAGTTGATTTGAAATGTGGAATGCCATTGTAGGAATTTGGTTTTTTTTTTTCATTTTTTTAATTTATGTAACTGTGCTATTTACTTTGTTTGATATTTGTTGGTGCAATGACAAGATAAATGTAACTTTGTGTAGGCTTTGCACCCTCATTGACAAGCTTTAACACCTAAAATACTGATATTGATGACCACTTATGTCAGTTCCTTTTAACACTAAGATTTTCTAAAATAGTTTTTTAGTTTTTAATCGAATTGCAAAGGAGGCTCGTGATACAAGTTTAATATAGGCAAAAGGGTGCAGACAGCATGACTTCAGGATTTTAGAGCAGGGTTTCTAATTCTTTGAAAAGAAAAATTCAAGGCTGCTGGCTTTAATACAGTATTTGTTGCTTTAGGCTGCTAGGTGAGGTTTGTGCCTGTTCAGCCAGTTCTGTATTCATTAAATGCTCTCAACACATTAAACTGATTGCTAGAGGATAGTTTATGCTGACTGTTTTATTAATTGCATCTGATTCTCTTCATCAACTCAAATATGGTAACAAAGGAAAGGATGAGGGTGTTAAAGTTTTAGTTTAGTTTATTATTGCTGTATGTACTAATTGGACTTGTTAAACCTACAACTAAACTTCTACTTACTGTACCTGATATACCATGCCAAGCACATTTTCAACATTTTTCCTTTCTCATTTTTGTACTTGGCATTATAACATTTACATTCAAGATTGTTTATTTGAATATTGTAAAAGTCTATATAGGAAATTTTACTTGATCTGTCCTCTCAGGTATATGAAACATAGCACAGGTCACCCATATACAATACGTGACAAAATAAGTGCAAGACGATATAAATTCATTAGTGTAAACAAGTCATATGTAATTAATAAAATCAAAAGTACATACAGCTGGAAAGTGCTAAGTTCAGTGTAATGTGCAGTTTTGTCATTATTATAAGACTATAACTATATATATTAATAATTATTATAATTATAATTAATAATTATTATATAATGATAAATCAAAAAAGTTATGAATATATGAACATATGAATGTTCAGTGGAGAAATAAGGTAGTCTCTTGATTACAGAATCTGAGCTTTGATGCATATAAAAAGAAAGTACTATTACATAATGTACATTATATGGCAAAGGATTTGTGCACACTTCACCATCACAACTATATGAGCTTGTTGGACATCCCAATCCAAACCCAGGAGCATTAATATTACGTTTACCTCTGCTTTACATCTACAACAGAGTCCACTCTTCTGGGAATGCCATGTGACTATGAGAATATATGCCCATTCAGCCAAAAGAACATTTGTGAGGTCAGATACCGATGTTGGACGAAAAGACCTTGCTCACAATCGACATTCCACTCCATCCAAAATGTGTTGAATAGGATTGAGTTCCTCGTCAAACTATATATTTACGGACCTGGCTTTCTGGCTTTGAACACAGGGCTACAGTCATGCTAGAACAGAAAAGGGCCTTCACCAAACTGTTGCCACAAAATTAGAAACTCACAATTGTCTTATTTATGCTGTAGCATTAGTAGTAGCCTTCAATAGAACCAAAGTGATATAGCCCAAACCTTGAAAACTGCTCCAGACTTTTACCACTGTTCCACCAAACTTCACAGTAGGCACTATGCAGTCTAGTAGGTAGAGTTTAATGTAATACTACCAGGTAGTGAAGCGTGGTTCATCACTCCAGAGAATGTGTTTCCACTGCTCTATAGTCCAATGGTGGCATGCCTTACACCACTCCAGCCAATGCTGGGCATTGTGCATAGAGGTCTTAGGCTTGAGCTCAGCCATGGAAACCCATTTCATGAAGCTCCTGGTGAACACTCGCCGTGCTGATGTTGCTTCCAGAGTTAGTTGTTAGTGATGCAGCAGCAGATTTACAATTTTAATGCATTATGTATTTCAACACTTGGCAGACCAGCTCTGTGAGTTTTAAGTCTACTACTTCGTGGCCAATTTGTTGTTGCTCTAAGACGTGTCTACTTCATAGTAATAACACTTGCAGTTGAACAGGGCAAATTTAACAGTGCAGAAATTTCATCAACTGACTTGTGTCAAAGGTGTCATCCTATGACAGTGCCACATTTAAAGTCACTGAGTTCTTCCATACAACCTGATCTACTGCCAATGTTTGTCAATGGAGATTGCATAGCCATATGTTTGATTGTATGCGCCTGTTAAAAATATAACACTTGAACTCAATAATTTTGTAGGGGTGTCCAAATACGTTTGGTCCTATCACTGCTGCTGACACAGTTCATGTATCACTCACAGAGTAAAAGATACAGTAGGTAGCTGACAACCAGCTTTGTATAGCAGCTCACAATAATACATGATTCATACACAGAGAACTTTAAAATTAAAGCTGTATCATGCAAATTCATTATACACATCTATGGAGTTCTTCCACTCAGTACATCCCATGGCAAAGGAACACTGCACCCTGTCCAGGAATTGTTCCTGCTTTGCACTCTGTGCTTGCCGAGATTGCTTCTTCGTGACCTGGTTCAAGATATAGCTGGTTTGAAAAATGGATGGATGGATCGATGAATGATTGTTAAATGGCTGGAGGTGTCATTGAAAGATGAAGAGAGGAAATACACCTAAAAAACCAGGCCTCTACTCTAGGTGACAGGATTTAGCCTTTCCTGGCAATTCTTTCTATTGATTAGCCATTGGGCAATATAATTAACAAACCTCATTTGCTCAAAATGTTTTGATGGGCAGCCACAGCCACTACCTGGCCAGGACACCAACTGAGTGGAAGGACCAGGGAAAAGGGCATTGGTGAGGCACCCCACACACTGAGGAGAGGCAAGACACATGACAGCCCGCATGGAGTTTGCTAAAAGACACCTGAAGGACTCTGAGATGGTGAGAAATAAGATTCTCTGGTCTGATGAGACCAAGATAGAACTTTTTGGCCTTAATTCTAAGCAGTATGTGTGGAGACAACCAGGCACTGCTCATCACTTGTCCAATACAGTCCCTACAGTGAAGCATGGCGGTGGCAGCATCATGCTGTGGGGGTGTTTTTCAGCTGCAGGGACAGGACAACTGGTTGCAATCGAGGGAAAGATAAATGCGGCCAAGTACAGGGATATCCTGGACAAAAACCTTTTCCAGAGTGCTAAGGACCTCAGACTGGGCCGAAGGTTTACCTTCCAACAAGACAATGACCCTAAGCACACAACTAAAATAACGAAGGAGTGGCTTCACAACAACTCTGTGACTGTTCTTGAAAGGCCCAGCCAGAGCCCTGACTTAATCCCAATTGAGCATCTCTGGAGAGACCTAAAAATGGCTGTCCACCAACGTTTACCCTTCAACCTGACAGAACTGGAGAGGATCTGCAAGGAGGAATGGCAGAGGATCCCCAAATCCAGGTGTGAAAAACTTGTTGCATCTTTCCCAAGAAGACTCATGGCTGTATTAGCTCAAAAAGGTGCTTCTGCTTAATACTGAGCAAAGGGTCTGAATACTTAGGACCATGTGATATTTCAGTTTTTCTTTTTTAATAAATCTGCAACAATTTCAAAAATTCTTTTTTTTGTCTGTCAATATGGGGTGCTGTGTGTACATTAATGAGGAAAAAATTAATTTAAATGATTTTAGCAAATGGCTGCAATATAACAAAGAGTGAAAAATTGAAGAGGGTCTGAATACTTTCCGTACCCACTGTATGTGTATATATATATATATATATATATATATATATATATATATATATATATATATATATATATATATATATATATATATATATATATATATATATATATAAAACAGCCCATTGGAATTAACATAGATGTGCAAAACTCAAATAATGTACATTTCAGTGCCCTCTTTTCAACACAAAACCACACTGCACAGAACACCCAGCCCTTGGTACTCCCTTGGAACCGCTCTTTTCTGTAGTTCAGACATAGCATATGCACACTCCTGTGTGCCATGGAGGGAAGTCCATTGTGCTCTCCTTGAATTACTGTGCAAGGTATTGGGCTTTCATAAACCAGCAATTGTAAGTTAATTTCTGTGACAATTTGTAACATTTACGTGCACATTTCCCTGCTAGCTTTGAGTCACTAATGTCAGTCACAGCACAGCACGCAAGGATATGTATGGCTGCACTGCTGTGCAGCTTCTAGTGGAACTATATCCAAGAGAATAAACTAAAGCCTTTGCTGCTCTTTGGCTAAAAGCAAGAATGACTATAGGTAAGGGATGCAAAACATTACATGGTGAAAGGATAATGACACAAATGGTGCCGTTTATACACATGTGGGAATACGTATGGCTGCACCTCCAGTGGAGATGCACCCAAAGAATAAACTAAAGCTTTTGCTGCTTATTGGCAAAAGAAAAGACTGACTAAAGGTGCAAAAAAAATTACATGGAAAAAATATAATTACACAAATAGTGCTCTTCATATTGTTATTATTAAAACCATTTTGTCAGTTTTGTGGGTATCCAGAAAATACTGAATTTGGTTTGTGCATTCCTGTGGGTATCTGCCCTTAACTGAAATCTAGTAAACCAAATAGGAGATTCCAAATTAGAAGAACAAAATACTCTGTTGTATTCTTTCAGGGACCCAGGATTCATGGCCTCATCTGCGGGCTCGATTCACTGTGACGTAATGTATAATATGTTTCCAATGCAATTTCTGTCTCTGATACATCTTTATGATGTCGGTGGCCCAGGATTGCCATCACAACTGGGAAAGCAGGCAACACATCTCACACAGCTCAGTTCAATGTTGACATTTGATAATATTTATTAATTTTTTCCTTAGGAAATTATATTGCTAAAATAAATGACAAAGAGACAGAGGCATGGTAAATGATGCAGGAAAGTTCATAAACCTCAACACAATGAAACAGATTTGTAAAGGCATACAAAAAGGGACATCTCTGCTTACACTACATAAGTGTGTTATACAGTATGTAGGCTTGCTTTTCTACAGCAGACGTCAGTACCAAAGGACTACTGAATAATGGGCATTTTATTGATTACTTTACTGCGTCGTTTATGTTGTTTTTGTGTTCTGTAAACATAAAAGTATTTTGTGCAAGCTATTATGCATACGATGCTAGGTTTTTGATAACTTTACTGACAGCAAGTGGCAAAACATATTGCCAGTGGCCTACAACAATATTGAAAAAAGTGTGGTGTGCTCAGGTGGCTGTTGTATTACAACTCTAACAACCAAATAAATTGGTAACGTCTAGATTGCATAGCATAAACATTTTTCATTCTTTAGGAAGTATAGAAGCAGCTGAATGTCAAGCCACAAGACTGAAGAGAAATCATGAGGGGGTTTGTCTACATTATGGGTTATATCCACTTATTTCTTTTAAGGTGTTTTCAGTTTTGTACGTAGGTCATTGCATAAAAATACAAATGCTAGGGCTGAAAGACTGCACTGAAAGTTCCAAGTACCTCTTCATGTCCTTCTGCAGGTTGTAAAAGTCTTGTCTTTTGCATAACAAACACTTCCACCGCCATGGTTGGCTTTCCCAGCTTTGATGTCAATGCACTTAAGCTAGAGCAGCATTCAGACCACCCATTGCTTGATTTTCATTGCATTATTCATTAAGAGAGTTTGTATGTGCAAATAATACCTTTCACTTCAGTGAAAGACAAGGTGGGCAAATAATCAAAGCAGTTAACTTAATCTGCTCACTAAATTGAAATCACCAGCTGTACTGTACATTTTTCATAAACTTAGTGGGAGATGGTGTGTGTCTCCTTTCATTTTTTTTATGTTAAAATCTGTTAATCACCATTTGTATGCTGACAGAGTGGTTAGCACTGCCATCTTGCAGATAAGGGTTCATGTCTTTGATGATGTTGTGAAATTAGATGGCGCTATACCAGCGCTTAACCCGACACAGAGACACAGGACGCACACTTCTAAAATACAAATGGTTTATTATTTGTTTCTTCACGTGTGGGCAATGTCTTCCCCGTTCCCACAAGTACACAACACATTCCAAAGCACAAAACACACCTCTAGACAATAGTTTACTTTATTTTGTCCTCTCTTTTCCCTCTTCTCCAGTTCTCCTTGGCAAGCTTAGTCTCCCTCCTCCCGACTGTGGCACACCAAGTAGTCTCTGCTGTCCCCTTATATAAGGCACCCGGAAGTGCTCCAGGTCCTTTTTGACCTAATTCTGGCAGCACTTCCAGGAGTGGCAGAAGAACTGCTCTCCAAGGCTCAGCAGCAGCTGCAGCACCCCCTGGTGACACCCCTGGATCCCAACAGGGCTGTATCCAACTCCATCTCCCATGAAGCCCTGCAGGAGTCAGAGGCACGGCTACAACCCATGGGGGCTGCCATGTAGCGTCACGGAGGAGATAACGCCCTGACTAGGCACACTCCCCAGATTCTTCCAGCGAAGAGGTATCCCGGCCATCTGTGACAATGTTTACGTCCTGTTTGCTCATTCTCATCTTAATCAAATGCAATTCTCCAATACCCCAAAACCATAAAAGGTAGGTTAACCAGCAACTCCAAGTTGTCTTTTTTACTGGATAACCACCTGAACTGTGAAACAAATATGATCTTAGCTATCAAGCAACAGGCTAACCTCTCCCTAGGTCCACTTGGATTTGGCTAAGTAGCCACCATTGTGATAGGAAATGAAGACAATGGATACGCAGGGGAAAAAACACAAAAAAAACAAACATTGAATATGGCATTGTAATGGAAAAAGACTGCAGTTAATCATAATGGGAAGTAAATTAGTGATTTGTGCTTTTTTTTTTTTAACCCACAAACTCACACGCTGCCTGTCTACTGCACTGCATGCTATTATAAAAGGGAACGAGCTAGTAGTTTTCATTTTAAGATGACCATTTCACATGTTTAATTTCAAGATGATTATTAGCATTTTGAAGTACCTGGAATTATAAAATGCTCAATTTGTTACCACCATTAAGCATATCAGTCAATGGGTGTGGGTTTTCAATTAAAGGGAGTCTATACAAGTGAATAATCTAATAAAGAAACCTAATTTGAAGAGTTTCAATATCATAGGTGGAGTGTCAGTGGAGTTCCTACCAGTGCCAATACAACAGTAAAGAACAAATATCAGTTCTCCAGTATTATCAGTTGGGCCCTAATGAAAATCTTGAGGCTCTCTGATTTGAATCAGTGTTCACAGGTTTTATTAGATTTATTTCAGATTGATGGCAGATCCATCACACCAATTTCCAGTCATGTGCTGTCCAAAATAAATACTTGTGTTGTTGTTTATGAATGTTGCAAAAAATGCTTTGCATAAAGATACTTTGTGACAGCCAACATGTAAAAGATATTAGACAATTGCTAGTTTTATTTTTTTTTCCCTTTTAAGAGACATGTGTCAGAAACATTAAAGTCACAATGATCTTTCGCCAAAATGAAAACAAGACCTTAAATTTAGAAAACATGTGCAACCCAAAACCAGAAAAGCACACTTTTATTTTGTAATTTCAAGTTACTATACTAGGATGCTTCACTGCTTCTGATTTCTTCTTTTAAAATAAAAGCATGCCAATGTAATCTGCTGGATTGGTATGCACCAAGTTCTCTTGCAAAGCACTATGCCCGTGGCCACAAAATGTCAGTACATACTGAAACAAATGAAAGGTTTCAAAAAAGAAAAAAAAAATACTAACATTCAATAATCCATCAAAATAAACTGTACAGAAGTCAAATGTTTGCTTGTTCTTAAAGGGAAAAGCATCCAAGAGGTTTCTAGGCTGTTTGCAACCTTTCTAGCACAACCAGACCCCAAACATTCCAAGTCAGATGTCTTTGGTGTTATCTTTTGACCTGGAATTTGTTCACTGGCCTCCTATAAGTCCCTTGTGGCTTATCTGTCTGTATTGAAACATCAGGAAGCTTTAACCTAAAGTGGGTAGCATTCTACCTGCTTTACAAAGGAAGACACAAAACCTCAGTTTTATCTTTTCCACCACCCTCTAGTTACCAGGGGGGATACTCCATACTTCTTCGCAGGATAGCACTCTCTTGTTCAGGAGGTCTTGGATGATTTACTTTTGTGGAGCACTTACTGTAATAAGTCAGCATTTACCACCAACAAATGTCCACTGTCTAGCCACACTGTTGTGCTGTGATCGACCGTGTGCTGCGTCTCTTTTGGAATTGAGCTGTGGGTCATTTTGTTGGCACTTTTGTACCTGGAAGTGTTATGCCACTTAGAATATACAATAAAACAATTACGGTGGGGTAGAAGCACTTACTATAACTTAAACAAATCTTTGCCTTTAGACAAAGAGGGTCAAAGTACTAGGTATAAACTGAACCTCCATTCTATACTTGCTATTTTATAGTCCCCTCTCCAGACTGTTATTCATCTTTCTTTCCGTTACATATGTTTTTAATTTTGTCTTTACTACTGCAAGAAAAATGTTTAGGCTGTAGAACAATGCCACAGACCACAAACTACAGATTAAATGTAATATTATACTTAAATCATTAACAGTTTGCTTTTTAGTTATAGTGATTATTTAGTGGTTATTGAGTTAATTAATGAAATGTGCTCCCTAACTTCAGGTTTGCCGAAATAAAGTCTTGCACTTTTTGAAAATCTATCCTTGCTAAGCTTCAAACAGGCACTGCATTATACTATATGTAAAAACCTCACATTAAAATATAAAAACGTTTGGCTGAAAAGTTTTGAATCAAGTTTTTAATTTTCCCCCCTTCATGTAAACACAGTGCAATGAAGGAATGTGGCTTTTCAGGGAAAAGCCAGGCATATTCCACAAGGTGCACTAAATGCTTGTTGATATGTTAATGGCAGTGTTGACATCTGCTATAATCCATTATAAACATACAGTGCTAATTTGTAGTATGTAGGCTGATTTATGCCTATGGCTACTTTGGTGTACCATGCTTCCTTTCACCTTTAATGCATACTACCCTGGCCAATAATGGAAACACAGGAACTCTGTACTGACTGCTTCAGTCCATTATAGAAAGTAAACTGGCTAATTTGACACTATGGGGGTATTTTCTGTACATCGCTTAAATCATCCAAGATCAGATGCTTCTTCTTGGATGAGTTAATGCCGGTGAAACTCATCCGGGATAAGTCAGTTTTTCAAATGCAGCCGTGTAGTAGATTAGTCTAGCTGGATCTAATCATCCGAGATGAATGCACGCGCTCGCTCTGATTGAAGAGCCCTGTGGAAAGCGGCCCGGACACAGATGGGCGGCCAACACAAATGCCTTTCTCTGCTCTTCAGGCCGCCTCTTTCTGAAGGCTCTCTCCTTCACCTCACCCGACTCCAGCTCTCGAATGGAGGGAGGCAGCCCCTTTTATAATCACCCAGACGTGCTCCAGGTGTTTCCCGGCAATCTTCCACCGACATGCTCCAGTGTGGCAGAAGTGCCAGCTGTATTCCCAGAAGCACTCCGGGTGTCCCTGCTCCTCTTCCCCCCAGCACTTCCAGGTGTGGCAGAAGTGCTGAGTCCAGGGCTCCAAAGCCATAGGGACGCCCCCTGGCATCAAAAGGTGCCAGGGCGGTTGCCCCCACATGGTATGGGGAAAGTGCAAACCCTCCTCCGGTCCTCCTGGGCGTACCGGCTGGGTCGCCACCCCAGCCATCTCTGACAGCCCATATATATTGAGTCTAGAAAACATGGTCAGCAAGTCTTTGATAGGCTGCAACAAAGTGACGAAAGAATGGGCGCGTTTTTTTCACACAAGCGGAGCAGGACCTTTTATTTGAAGGATATGGAGAATTTCAAGATTTAATATGCACAAGGGATAATACTGCAAAAGCAACCCAAACCAGAAAAGACAGCTGGCAAAAAGTTGCTGACAAATTAAACGCTAAGTAGTGTGCATGGTACTTACTGAATGCAGTGTTTCATTTCCTATGTGTCAGATTAATTATTATTTAATATGTCATAATTCCAGATCAAACGTAAGCACAAGGAGAACATGGGAACAGGTTAAAGTGAAGTAGAAGAATATACTTCAAACTTGACATTAAGAATCATATATAATATAAAAAACATTAATTTTAAAGCTAAGAAGAAGGCAGACAAGCAAAAAACAGGTGGAGGTCCATGCGGTCCAGACCTAACCCTCGCAGAAGAGTGGGCTCTCCAGCAAAATGCCCATTGCCCTGTTTCTGAGGGCATTCCAGGGGGAAGTTCCTCCTCAGAACCAGTGGCAGGATGCAGTGGTCACTTTATTTCAGGTAAAGGATGGTCATTGCATATATTTGTCCTCAATGTGTGCAGTAGGTATGTTCCATATAGCCATCATTTTTTTGTTGGGTCAGTTGCAGGGAATGTCATATCTCTAGAACTTGTATCTGACCAACGAGATATTGACGAAGGTCAAATATTTGATGAAGACACTGTGTCTAATTATTCATCAGGAGGTGAGATACATTTTCCAAACAATGTTTGATTAAACTCCACTCTGATCAGTCCCATGTGCCCCAATCACATTTGGAAATCCTGGGTAATGAGCATGTTAGGCTGATTGTGAGATTCTTTATGGAACTGTGGGTGTTTTTGCCTGTGTACCTGCAATGGCATGAAACACCTCTTTTATTGTCTGCACACGCAGGTGTCCAGGAAACACTATGAAAACCCCAAGGAAATATTTTAGAGACAAACAGACTTTAGGAATTGCCTGGCAAACTGCACTTTTAGATAGATTTTCCGCATCGCCTACATTATATAAAAAAAGTGCCGCTTGCAAAAAACCTCAAAGCAATGCATACTGTCTGTGTGGTTGTGAGAGCCCGACTTTGCCTAGTTTGACTTTGAATATAAGGCGTTAATAAATCTTTGAGGTACAATATTCCCACCCGGCTAAAGCGGTATCTTTCGAAAAGAATTTCCTCCGGGAGCAATAAAGGATCTTGCCGATTGCACAAAACCCTCTCTATATGAAATTCTCTTATGATTTGTGCAGCGATATTAATTGGTCGCCCATTCATGAACGGCGAAGCCATGACTGAATGAATTCTATGCACGGACACTGATTAAGTGTGTGAGCTAATCCTTGTTTACATAGAACAAACCTGCTCTGAGCAGGTTGAGGATTTGGATGTGCTGCTATGACAACACATCCAGCAAGAGTTTCAAAAAACCGACAGATCCAGGATCAGGCCAAATCGTCAACAATTACATCCGGCTAAACAAGTAATCCATGTATGAAAAATACCCCCCTTTGTTATTTGAAATTCTGCAGAGGAAGCTACACAAACATTTAAAAGCAAACAGAATTGAACTGGAGTCCAAGTACTGGAAAACAGTTCTAATATTCACTATTGTACTGTGTCAGAAATTTGTTTTATCTTTGAACTTAGTTGCATCAGACATACAAAAAATTTCCTTGACACTTTTTTGAATTTTGTGAAGAACTTGTACTGAATTGTATGAAATGTATATCACTCTTTATCTACTGTATATTCACACCAAAAAATAGTTTTTTCTTTAGGATTTTGTCACATTTGCTCAAAATTTACTTTACAAAAATAAATTTACTATGTATATTCATCTTGACAAAAAGTGTGAAATATATTAGAGCATGGTTACTTAGTCTTGCTGAGCCAGACTATATACAGCATACTGTACCTGTAGAGAAAAACAATAAGTGAATTTTGCTTAAAACTGGGTGGGAACAAATAGACAGCTCACTGAGTGCCATCACATTTCTAAATCAATCCAACGCCTCGTGAAGGTGGCACTAAAAGTAGGGGCGGTGATTTTAAACTGCAAAGATCAATGGTGCTCTTGTTAACCTAACCTGATCCATCTGATTACGATAAACTGTACAGCCAAAAAAAGTCTCCTAAAAAGACCTTAAACATATAAATGTGTGGTGTATGTGCAGAGTTTGCATTGCATGTGTTAATAAACAGAGCCTGTTACAAGGAAAAACCTTTCTGTAACATCAGATTATAGATTGTCATTTGAAGACATCAGTGGTGTAGTGGTAAAACTAAATTGTACATTATCACAGATGCTGGGTCTACTGTCTGTTTCTCGGTTACGACAATAGTGTAGGAGTTGATGCAAAACTGAAAGAATTGGCAACTTTGTTTGTGAAATTTTGAATTACTAAATATGCATTCAAAGTAAATAATGTGTTAGACCCCATCAAAAGGACTGCCATTAACAGAGCTGATATTGAAGAGCCTAAGGAGATGCAGACTTCAGTACTCAAAACACCCAAATCGACAAGTCTACCTAACATCACCAGTAAAAGCATGGATGAGGCTGTGCAACATCTACTTTTTGACTGCAAGTCTAAACAAATACTTAAAGTAAGTTAATATTACTGTGGGCATCTTGTTTAGTTACAGACAGCTCTATTTTTTGGTATAGTTGCTAGGGAAAACTATTTAGACATGCATGGTAACTGGTGACATGAACATCGACAGTATAAAACGTTATTGGCACGCAATTCCAAATTGTCCAAAATTCTCCAATATTAGGTTTACGTTCATGTTTGCAGCGTGTTCCTGATAAAAGTCTTTGCTTAGATATAATGACTACGGGTTTAGGCTTTTATGTTTTTGTTAGACCTCATATATATAGTAAAGAGCTTTCTGGTTAACGACTTTAGCCGTTTTCTGAGTTACATTTCTTCATTTGTTTCTTGTTTAAAATCCTACATGCTTTTTTTTTAGCAGAATTGTTTGCTTGCTCATGTTATAAAACAAAACTAATTCGTTTCTCATTTGTCAAATATACCCTCTGGGGACAAAAATTAACATATAATAATAATCTATCTAATCAACATATTTTTTTTTCTTCAACAAACATGGATAAAATCCTAACCTTGTATAAACTGTGATTAATGGCCAGAAATGCATACAAGACTCCAATATTTCCACAAAATCACAAATTCGATTGTTTCACTATATTGTAGCAATACTGACTTTTTTTTTGAGTAAGGATAAAACTACTGAAATAGAAATTTAGGGGTACATTCATCTAAAACTTATTAATTCTTTTTAAATTCGTCCTCCTAACTTATCAATAATCCATATTATGTCTCCTGGTTTGCTTATGTGTTTCCCAACACACACGATATTTAGTCTCTCCTTACAATTCCCAACAATCTTGTGTTCCATGTCATCTTTATTTGAAAATAAACGGCCCCTAGAATTTTTCAGGAAACAGTGAAATATCTCTTTAAAAATTTCTTTTACACACTTGTTCGGCTACAACCAAGATTAGTTATTTTATTTCTGAAGGAAAAAGAGCCCTCATTCATTAACACTGCCTTGATATTTAACAAGTGACACATTTTCTTATAATTGAGGATGGAAATTTTGTAGATGTTCTTTATTCCCATAATACCTGCTTAGGCCTTGAGATATGCATTTCTTCCATTCTTCATTACTCAAACAAGGACACTTGATTTGTGTTGGCTTGTCCTAAACTTTGACAGGAGCAGGTAGTGAAGCATAACACAAAAAGGGTGAGAGTTAAATTGAAAGAATTCAGCCCACTGAAAATCATTATCTGCAGTCAACCTACAGCTCACTGTCATCTTACAAATGAACATGTGTGGAATCAGAACTTAATAAATGAATTTCAAAATACAGTTTGTCAGGTTTCATTTGATTTCAGAAGGCTATGAATAATTGCCAGATCAAAATTGGGAGAATAACCAATTAAATAAAAAGTCTGAAATAGTGTAAACTTCCCTAATTTGGGGTGTTCATAAGTAATGTAATGATTTACTTTGTAAGGCAGAAGTACATAATAAAAAGGAATAGTTGCATCCTGTATTTAAAATATTAAAATGTGTGGATCAATAGAAACGTTTAATGTCTAAATATTCAATTGTAATATAAATTTGTTGTTTTTCACAGTCTGATAGACGGTAATAGAGGGGTAGATCCCTAGTAAAGGATTTAAAATAACATCATATTCATAATCACTGACCTTGAAATAGTCTGAACCTGTGGGTAACAAACTCAGGCCTGGGGATCCACTGTGACTACAGGTTTTTATTCCAACCAAATTCAAACAGTGATAATAACAGATTGTGTTTAATTAACTGGTCTTTTTTCTCTTCTCTTACTCTCCATTCAGGAAAGCACAGCACTGTGATTTTTACATTTATAAGAAATTTAGAAATGTTACTTATTTTGCCATAGCTTTAAATGCTTAACTCTCTTTTGTTGTTTTCCTGTTTTGCCCTGTTTCTGATTAGTTTGCCCCTTCATTGTATCCATACAATCACAAATAAAAACAAGAAGAGCAGACATCCAGGCAACCTACACTAAATAATTAATAGTTGCAACTACTTCAGCATCATTAGTGAACTAATTAGTAAATAATGGATTAAATAATCAGAACACCTGGAAAAGAAAAATGAAAATCAGGATGAAAACATTGTTAAAAAGTAAAATTATTCTGATATACTGGGAGTCCTCGGGTTACAACGTTTGAACATACAACGTTTCAAATTTACAATGCTCACTCTCATAAAAACTCAAAAAATTGAGACATGAGTGTTTTGGTTTACGCCATTTAGCGTCGTTCTTACAGTCTACGTGGGTGAATTAGTTGGTTGCATGCAACAGAAGAATACGCAGTAAGGCAGCGTATGAGTGAGAGGGTTGGCGAACTAATTTTGTTGCGCGCGGAAGAAGTTTTCCATTTGTGTGGCTTTTTTGGTGACATTGTGGCCTTTATCATGGCTCCTAAACGGAAATCAGAGTCTTCAGATGGTAGTGCTTTGAAGAAGAGAAAAGCCATCACAATGGAAGTGAAATAAGACATTATAAACAGATCAGAAGGAATAAAGGTAAGGAATTTTTTTATACTCATTTTTTGTCATTTTTTCTGTTACTACAGTACAGTGTACAGTATATTTATGTCCTTTTCCTTTTTCTGTGGCTTAATTGTGTTTTTATGTTCTAGATTATGATTTTGCAAATGTGTTAGGATAGGTAAGTGACTTAGGGTAGGGTGTGTTTCGACTTATTATTTATCATATTTGAGATTATCGGGGAGAGTCATGTGATGCCTCACCGTGAAACCAGTCTGTGCAAACATGTTGCTGTTAAGCTTTAAACAAGCACACATTTCGAGAGATTTGTTCATGCTGCAATGGCATCCGTTGCACTGATAGCCACACAGTGAAAATATTCATTTGACAAGCTCCTGTAATTCAGGTGCACAGACAAGGTCCTCGACACTATAAGGGGCACCAGCAAGACTGCATGTTAACGATTTCTGCTTCCAGTACCGAAGCAGTGACATGCGGTGAGGTTCGTGAGGCACTGACTCCTTCAGAATCAGATTTACAAATATATGAATCCATATCTTATTTACTTTTTGATTGGCAGCATACACATTGACTACTGGTTATGTTTAATATCTCATCAGCATTCTTTACACAGATATTTGGCTAAGAAAGAACGTTTGCTCTGCACCCTCCATATGTTCTAAATATGCTGTTGCAATTTCACAATTTATACTCATTCAATACAAATGAAAGTATAGAGTGGTGTACAAAAAACGGATTTCATTTGTGACCTTAATTGAGAATATTTAGTTGTTTTTAAAAGATTGTAATTCTTATGCTTTAATCAATTTTAATACAAACTATTCAACAAAAGTATAATAAGAACAGCAAATTAATATTTTATTTAAGGACAAAATTTAGTCTTTAAATATTTGATTTTTTTTTCTTAGTCTGATCCCATTTTTTATAAAATTGAAAACTGTTTATGATCTTGCCTTTATTTGTAAATGAAGTCCATGTGCCTATCCTTCTCCACGAAAATCTCTTTGTCACTTTCTTCTAAAAGTCCTCCTTGTTTTCCTTTAGCTTTAAAAGTCTTAATTTTCCATTTTGAAGTTGGAAGAAAAAATAAAAATAAACAGACCGCTGCAGTGCACTTGACTTTCTGATATCGCCAACTTATTTATACAGTGTCTGAATAGAAGAACAGCAGCAACAGGCACCCATTGGGTTCACATCCGCCCCCTCCAGTGCGGCACAGCATTGTTTGCCTTAACTTGTGTCTTTTCACTGCGGTTTTATGTCCCATCAGCAAGACTACATATGTTACACACATTCATTAAAGATATTAGTCAGACTGTGGAAAGTCAGGGTGTATAATAAACGTGTCTGCAAGCATTATATTGGTGACACACAGAGAGGCAGCAACAGGCACACGCCAATTGCATGCATCAACCCAGTGAGTGACGGATAGCGCAGTCAAAGCTGAGGCCCTGCTCATCGCTACCGCACCTCACATTTCTCCCTTGTATTTGATGAGGAAGTGTTCAAATTCAGCAATTTTGTCGGTAAAAAAGATAAAAATTATTGGAATCACACAGTAAACAAATTTATAGCACAGGCCAGTGGGCAAATTTATTTTATGTTATCATTAATAGTTTTTTTTTTTTACTTTTCATGCCTTCCCCGATCACATGTCCCTGTACTGAATTGCAGTCTTGGTGCCAGAGAAGTGCTGGACTTCCACTAAGTACTGATCCAGCTGATCCTACACTGAAACTCTCAGACTCTTTTCTTCTTCTGGCATGCTACATTTGCTTTTATTATCATCTGTACTGTAATTAAAGTATTTCCACACGTTAGTTTCTTGCTTTCTACCCGCAAGCATCTGTGCAAAACTCGCCATCAGCAACCACACATGCTTACTGCTTCAATCAATCAATCAATCAATCAACATTTATTTATATAGCACATATTCATACAAAAAAATGTAGCTCAAAGTGCTTTACAAAATGAATAGAAAAATAGAAGACACAATAAAAAATAAACATAAGTCAACATTAATTAACATAGAATAAGAGTAAGGTCCGATGGCCAGGGTGGACAGAAAAACAAAAAACTCCAAAAGCTGGAGAAAAAATAAAATCTGTAGGGGTTCCAGACCAAGAGACCGCCCAGTCCCCTCTGGGCATTCTACCTAACATAAATCATCATATTTTCATGGAAGGACCTGATGATGATGGTCACGTAGACTTCTGGCTTTCAGTCCATCAATGTTGGAGCATCATGATGCTTTGAGTAGGTGGTGGCGCAGGCGCCACCACAAAGAAACGGAAAAAGAAACAGAAGAGAGAGTAGGGGTCAGTACGGATTTTAGAGCCACCATGAATAGTTATTATGAAGAATTGAACATACAGAGTATCAGGATTAAGTTAAAGTGAAGTTATAAAAAGGCCATGTTAAAGAAATGTGTTTTCAGCAGTGTTTTAAAGTGCTCTACTGTATTTGCCTGGCGAATTCCTATCGGCAGGCTATTCCAGATTTTAGGTGCATAGCAGCAGAAGGCCGCCTCACCACTTCTTTTAAGTTTAGCTTTTGGAATTATAAGGAGACACTCATTTGAAGATCTAAGGTTACGATTTGGAATATAACGTGTCAGGCATTCCGATATATAAGATGGAGCGAGATTATTTAAGGCTTTATAAACCATAAGCAGTATTTTAAAGTCAATCCTGAATGACACAGGCAACCAGTGTAGTGACATCAAAACTGGAGAAATGTGTTCGGATTTTCTTTTCCCAGTTAGGATTCTAGCAGCTGCATTCTGCACTCGTTGCAAATGATTTATGTCTTTTTTGGGTAGTCCTGAGAGGAGTGCGTTACAGTAATCTAGTCTACTGAAAACAAAAGCGTGAATTAATTTCTCAGCATCTTTCAATGATATAAGAGGTCTAACTTTAGCTATGTTTCTTAAATGAAAAATGCTGTCCTAGTGGTCTGATGAATATGCGATTTAAAATTCAGATTACAGTCAACGGTTACCCTAAATTTTTACTTCCGTCTTAACTTTTAATCCTAGTGCATTAAGTTTATTTCTGATAACCTCGCTGAATCCATTATTGCCAATTACCAAAATTTCAGTTTTCTCTTTATTTAGTTTGAGAAAATTACTATTCATCCATTCAGAAATACCAGTAAGACATTGTGTTAGTGTATCGAAAGAGTCGGAGTCATCAGGTGCTATAGATAAGTACAGCTGTGTGTCATCAGCATAGCTGTGGTAGCTCACGTTGTAACCTGAGATAATCTGACCTAACGGAAGCATGTAGATTGAGAATAACAGCGGACCCAGGATAGAGCCTTGTGGAACACCATATCGGATATCATGTGTCTTTGAGATTTGATTACCACAACTCACAAAGAATTTTCTCCCTGCCAGGTAGGATTCAAACCAATTTAAGACACTGCCAGAGAGGCCCACCCATTGACTAAGGCGATTTCTAAGAATATTATGATCAATGGTGTCAAATGCAGCACTCAGATCTAAGAGGATGAGAACAGATAAATGGCCTCTGTCTGCATTTACCCATAAGTCATTTACTACTTTAACAAGTGCAGTTTCTGTACTGTGATTTGTTCTGAAGCCTGACTGAAAAGTATCAAGAATAGCATGTTTATTTAGGTGGTCATTTAACTGCATAATGACTGCCTTCTCTAAATTTTACTTAAGAAGGGCAGGTTAGAAATGGGTCTAAAATTTTCAAAGGCAGAGGGTCAAGATTATGTTTCTTAAGAAGGGGTTTAACTACAGCAGTCTTAAGACAGTCTGGAAAGACCCCGTATCTAATGACAATTTACTATGTCCAGAATATTGTCAATTAGACGCCTGATATTTCTTTGAAAAACCTGGTTGGTATTGGGTCAAGGGCAGGTGGAGGATTTCAGTTGAGAGATTATACTATGTAATTCAGGTAAATCTATCCTGGTGAAAGCATTTAATTTGTTTATAACGGAGTACCGGGGCTTTGGAGGTTCTGCAGTGTTGGGAGATATACTATGTTATCTCTAATATCATTAATTTTTTGAGTGAAAAATACAGCAATGTTCTCACAGGTTTCACTGGAAGTATTCTGGGGGCATTCCTTTGTGTTCCCTGGGTTTAACAGACGGTCAATTGTTGAAAATAAGACTCTGGGATTACTAGCATTGTTATTTATAATATTAGAGAAATAGCAGCGCCTCTCAAGACGGACAGTGTTATTGTATTCTGTTATTTTAACTTTTAATATTTCATAGTGGATAGTTAGTTTAGTTTTCCTCCATTTACGCTCAGCTCTACGACATGTTCTTTTTAAATCAGACACTCTTTGGGTCTTCCATGGAATAACAGTACTAGAGGATTTTTTAACTGTCTTTTCAGGTGCAACTATGTCAACAGCAGTTCTTACTTTAGAGTTAAAGTTTTCCACTTTACTATTTACATTATCCTCGCTATTATAGCTGGCATTATAAACAGACTGATTGCTTAGAATAGTTGTAAGCTTTAAAGCTGCTGATGAGTCAAAGAAGCGTTTTTTAACAAAATGTTTCTCATGAGCGTTTTCTATCTTTATTTCTATATTAAATAGTAGAAGGAAATGGTCTGATAGACCGATATCAGTGACCTGCTTTATATCAACTTTAAGTCCTTTAGTAATCACTAAGTCTAACGTATGACCTGCTTTATGTGTAGGCTGATTTACGAGCTGCCTCAAATCAAAAGAGTCCAGGAGGTTCATGAATTCCTTTACCTTTTGGTCACACTGATTGTCGACATGAAAGTTCAACCTTCAACCTAATGAACTAAATGTGCTCAACAACCAAACAACGGTCCTTTACGGAAGTTGCCCCACATGACTATAGTAAGCCCAAGGTACAAGATCACTGCATAGTGACAAGCGCAACTTAACTGAACGCTTAGGCCGTCTGAACCGGATTGAGCAAAAATGCTACTGCAGTTTTTTTCATTTTTACTCAATTTTTGTTCATGTTTTAGTTCGTTCACATGTCACTAAGTTTTATTTTTATTTAGTTTTAGTTTCTCTGTTTGCCTTAATTTCAGTTCTAGTTCTTATAAAACGAAAACAATATTTTTAGTTCTCGTTTTCGTTATGAAAATATCACTGCTGTGCTGATGCTGCCAGCCCTCAACCTCTTATAATATCTGAGGTTTTCAGACCACCAACTAATTGTGAAAGAGGGAGGTTGTGTACAAAATATCAACTTTGAAGGCTCATGGATCAGCTTTTTCCCAGATTTTATTTCATTTACTGTGCAACGCATGAAGGCTAAGTTGCCAATTGCTCAGCCATATTTGTTCTAATCCACAAAATTAAAAATAAATCTCCATGCAGTGCATCACTTGTTTTGATTCACCCTCTGAAGCATTTACAGCAACTGACAATTTAATTTCAACTGGCACTCTTTTTATACTGCACATCGCTGATCAAGTTCAACTTCAAGTAACAGCCATGGAGTCTGACTTAACAAAACATTTATGATTGACTAGAACCAACATTTGAACTGTCCTTTATATTTTTATATGATGTTGGTGTTATGCGCTATTAACATTCACTAGTGTGAAACTGGATGACTTTTTGCATAGTTTATATTTTTGATGGGTTCGGGATAGTGAGGGTGCTTGGGCATCTTCAGCATCACCATCGATGTTGCAGTTAATTATCTCCCTTGATTTTGTTCTTTTGTGTCTTTTTTGTTCTCCACATCACGCATACTATTTCAAGATATATTTTACTCCTTTTCACTAATTATGTGCGTGAGGGTGGTTTTGGGACTCTCTACTTGTTCTTGCTTTCAGGTACTTTTTTACTACTCGCCTGGGAGGCCTCTTGCCAGGGGTAGCTTGTGGATTAGTCGAGGATGTGATGTTTGGGACCTGGGGGTGGTTTGGGCCCTCACTGCTTGCTTTTGTTGGTCGGGGCTGGTGTGGGAAAGTGCCTGAGCTTGGGAGATTTTTGTTTTTCATGTCTGTGACAGTATTGATCATTAGACAACAGAATACTAATACTTTCTTTTCGTGTTGTTTCACTGTATCTCCTGTCAGTCTCTTTTCTTAGTCAAATTATGGCAAAGCTTAACATTTTGTGGAATGGCAGATCTTTGAACTCAGGTCAGTGGTACTCATGTTGCCTTGATCTCCTCCAGCAAATTCATGTGGACAAGGCCTTAATTTAGGAATTGTACCTGTAGCCACGGATGTCTCACATTGTAACAACACAGCATCACAGGGTTGCATTGTCTTCCTCTGCTCACTCTGAAAGGTGTGGTGTTCTTATTTTATGGTACCATAGCTTAAAATTTAAGGAGTTGGAATTTGGTGGCAATGACATAGGTGGATTTTGTTACTTGAAGGCCGAGCTGTGAGGTCATAAACTGCTCTTCGTTTATGCTTATGGCTATACTCCGTATCACCACTCCTTTTTCCCTGACCTCATTGACTCTCTTTTTAAATTATCTGACTGTGAACTTCTGGTTGGCATTGAAACAAACATGAAGCCAAATCCATTGTTAGACAAATCCCCTTCACTTGTTGGCAACCACATGCCTCATTCTAAATATTCTTTATGTAATTTTACTGCCAATCTTAACTTAACAGCTTCATTTCAGTTACTTAATCCTTCAGTCAGAGAATTCTTTTTTTTCTCTTCTTGTTGTAATTTGCAATCTTGTAATGATTATATTTTCATATCATGTAACCTTTCTTTGTTGGTTTCAGATGCCTCACTGGTCTCATGTGCTATATCTGACCAAAACTTTAATCATTTGCAGTTGAATATTCCATTTTTAACATCTCATGCCCCAAGGTGGAAATTCAACATATCTTTTCTGAAAAACAAATCGTTTTGCGAACTACTTGCTGTCAAACTCGATGAATTTTTAACATTTAATATTGGTTCTGATAATGCAGGTCTCCTGGACGACAATTAAAGTTTTTATTTGGGGCTTTACTATCTCCTGTTCCTCACATTTGGCATCCACTAAACTACAAGGAATAAATTACCTTGAGGCTAAACTGTCATCCTTAGAAAGAGTACGACCCCTTGTGGTTAATAAAGACTGCAAACTTCTGATTGCTAACACCAGAACTGAACTTAATAGCCTCTTAATTCAAAGAGCTGAATTCTTAATCCATCATACTAGGGCCTGCTATTATGTCTCTGGGGCCAGCCCAAGCAGACTTCTTGCTGCTAGAGAGAGAGAGAGAGAGAGGTTAGGAGCATGCACTGAAACAGCGCATTGCCGCACCCACTACATGACAAATCAAGTCAGGAACTCAGATTAAGACCCGAGTCCAGCCATGCAATGGGTGACACCTCAGCACCACACCAGTTCAGGTGGAATGGAATAGCGTGAGGAATCAAAAAAAATCCTCCTTTGTATCCATACCTTCTATCCACAAAAAATTTGGCTTGGTTTCAAATGATCCCCAGATAATAAATTACAAATTCTTAGATCACTGCTCTAAACTATTTTGACAACTCTAGTACATCTTCCTCAGATATCAAATCCTTCCTTACTACCCTTCTATTCCCCTGTCTCACTAAGAAAGAGGCTTCTCTTCTAGAAGCTTCCATCTTACTGGCCGAACTTAAAGAGGTACTAGACTCAATGAACACAGACAAGGCCCCAGGGTTGGATAAGGTTCCAACTGAGGTATTGTCTGCATTCTGGAAACATTTATTCCTTCCAATCTTTGGAGTGATTAATGGAACCATTTAAGCCCAAGTATTAACACTGCAGTTATTACTCTTCTTTTAAAGCAAGGTAAAGACCCTACTCAGTGTCAGAGTTAGAGACCTCTCTTGCTCATTAAATCAGATACAAAACTATTAGCAAAAGTTCTGGCCAAACACTTACTGAAAATCATTGGTATATGAATTAGTTCTGATATGTCTAGTTCCATACAGTCACCATTAGTCTCTGATAACATGAGAAGACGTCTGCATACAATAGATTCAGTTCCCTCCCTTTCTAGTCCTGATGTGCTTCTTTATCTTGATGCAGTAAAAGCTTTTGACCACATGGATTGGCAGTTCTTATGGCTAGTCATGGACAGAATGGGCTTAGGTCCAAGTTTTGTAAATCTGTTGAAGACTCTTTATACTTCTCATTCTGCAGTTCTCCTGTTTAATTCAAATGCCTCACGTCCCTTCTCCATTGGTAAAGTAGATAACCAAGGCTGTCCTTTGTCGCCCTTACTCTTCAACTTGTACCTTGAACCACTCGCAGTTTCCATCTGTAACTCTCAGCTTCTAACTCCCATTACAGTTTCAAAGTCTAGTCATATAATATTCTTATATGCTGACGATATCCTTCTCTACCTAGGTAATGCCCCATCTGATATACCTTGAATGCTAGAACTGTTCATGTCTTTGAAAGCCCTATCCAGTCACAAAATTAATTGGTCTAAACCTTCTCTCTTGCTCCTTAATGAGAGGCGCTGTCAATTCTCACTACCATCTGTCACCTATGTATCTAGTAGTGTAAGATATTTGTGAGTTGATACTACTGCTCAATTTCTGACATATCATGTACCATCTATCATCGCATCTTTGATGATGAAAAAGACTCCATTAACAACCGGTCCAAATGTTCTCACTTCAATCTCATTTTGCCATTATAAAAATGAATATTGTACCCGAATTTCGACTTCATTAACTCTATGCTTCACTCTCCTACTGAATATTGGTCTGAAGTCAGGTCAGGTCACTGATTTCAAGGTTCCTGTGGAATGGTAAGAGACCAAACAAACATTCAACCCTGGTTAGAAATAGACTGAGTGTGGGAGTATCGCTGCCTGATCTGGAACTATACCACTGGGCTTTCACCCTCTGTCTTATATAATTATGGCTGTGTCCTCCTAGTCATTCCCTAACTACTGGCTCCCTATAGAATCCTCCCTTGCTTTCCCACTCTCTCTTCAGGGTGTTCTGTAAACCCCCTTCAAGTCTAAATCCACCAAACTTTCCTTGGGGCCTATCTTGTCATATGCCATCAACATCTGGCACTCTCTCAATAGGCGGCCAGCCGGCCCTGTGTATATACTCCTTGGCAGCATACGGGAATCAGTGTGTTGGGGGAATCTGTTTAATAGTTCAGGACTTATGACATTTCAGTCTTTACAAGCACATTTTAAATTCCTTGTTGTAGTTTTTTTTTTTTTTATTTACGACTTCAGTCAATGCTCAGAACATGTGGGGTTTCTCTGGCTGCAGCCCTACTAAATTACACATTGTACTGTCTGTTTTGGTCTCTCTTCTAAAAACAAAACAAAAAAATGTCTCCATTATTTTCTCTTTACTTTGCAAAGCATCTTATAAGCCTCTGCCCTTGATTTCTCTTTGGTCCAGAGACTTTTCTCCTCTATCTTCATCCCTCTCATGGGACATGTGCTTTCTTCAATGTAAGGTTTTGTTCTAGACATCCAAATTATCAGCAACAACAACATTTATTTATATAGCACATTTTCATACAAATAATGTAGGTCAAAGTGCTTTACATGATGAAGAAAAGAGGAAAAAAAGACAAAGTAAGAATTAAAATACGACAAGATTAATTAACATAGAATAAGAGTAATGTCCGATGGTCAGGGAGGACAGAAAAAAAAAAACTCCAGACGGCTGGAGAGAAAAAATAAAATCTGCAGGGGTTCCAGGCCATGAGAATGAATCAGTCCTCTTTGTATTTAGGGTTCTTATGGAAGGACTTGATGATGATGGTCATGTAGACTTCTGGTTTTTAATCCATCAGTGTAGGAACATCATGGTGCATTGATTAGGTGGTGGTGGTGGTGCAGATCGCCACCACAGAAAACCGGAAAAAGAAACAGAACAGAGAGTAGGGGTCAGTACTGATTTTACAGCCAACCATGAATAGTTGTGATAATTAATTGAAAATACAGAGTATGAGGATTAAATTAAAATGAAGTTATAGAAAGGCCATGTTAAAGTAATGTGTTTTCAGCAGTTTTTTAAAGTGTTCCACTGTATTAGCCAGGTGAATTCCCATTGGCAGGCTATTTCAGATTTTAGGTGCATAGCAGCAGAAGGCCGCCTCACCACTTCTTTTAAGTTTAGCTCTTGGAATTCTAAGCAGACACTCATTTGAGGATCTAAGGTTAGGATTTTGAATATAAGGTGTCAGACATTCCGATATATAAGATGGAGCGAAATTATTTAAGGCTTTGTAAACAATAAGCAGTATTTAAAAGTCAATTCTGAATGACACAGGTAACCAGTGTAGTGACATCAAAACTGGAGAAATGTGTATGGATTTTCTTTTCCTAGCTAGGATTCTAGCAACTGCATTCTGCACTTGTTGCAAACGATTTATGTCTTTTTTGGGTAGTCCTGAGAGGAGTGCGTTACAGTAATCTAGTCGAAAAACAAAAGCATGAACTAATTTCTCAGCATCTTTCAATGATATAAGAGGTCTAACTTTTGCTATGTTTCTTAAGTGAAAAAATGCTGTCCTAGTGATCTGATTAATATGCGATTTAAAATTCAGGTTACAGTCAACAGTTACCCCTAATTCATCATGTTTATTTCTAACCTCATTATAACCATTATTGCTAATTACTAAAATTTGTTTTCTCTTTATTAAGCTTTAGAAAATTACTATTCATCCATTTAGAAACACAAGTAAGACATTGTGTTAGTGAAACAATAGCGTTGGGGTCATTAGGTGCTATTGATAAATACAACTGCTTGTCATCAGCATAGCTATGGTAACTCACGTTATGCCCCAAGATGTTCTGACCTAACGGAAGCATGTAGATCGAAAAGAGCTGCGGACCCAGGAAAGAGCCTTGTAGAACACCATATAGAATATCATGTGTCTTTGAGTTGTAATTGCCACAACTAACAAAGAATTTTCTCCCTGCCAGGTAGGATTCAAACCAATTTAAGACACTGCCAGAGAGGCCCACCCATTGACTAAGGCGATTTCTAAGAATGTTGCGATCAATGGTGTCAAATGTGGTACTCAGATCTAAGAGAATGAGAACAGATAAACGGCCTCTATCTGCATCTACCTGCATGTCATTTACTACTTTAACGAGTACAGTTTCTGTACTGTGATTTGTTCTTAAACCCGACTGAAACTTATCAAGAATAGCATGTTTATTGAGGTTGTCATTTAGCTGCATAATGACTGCCTTCTGTAGAATTTTACTTAAGAAAGGCTGGTTAGAAATGGGTCTAAAATTTTCAAAAGCAGAGGGGTCAAGTTTATTTTTCTTGAGTAGGGGTTTAGCTACAGCAGTCTTAAGACAGTCTGGGAGGACCCCCATATCAGCACATCCAGTTCAAGCAGCATCTGATTGCCCTCACTACTGATCCTTTCTGCCATTTATGTTCCCTTAGTTTACCTGGCACTTGTTTTTTTCCTTTTGGATGAAAGTTTATCACCTAATGTATTTTCTTTCTTGCAACATTCCTCTGTTGCCTTAATTCTTTCTTTTAGACCTTTCTTTGCTTCTGCTTTAACCCACTGAACGCAAGTTATTTTGTTTGGTACCCTGGCAGCCAATTTATTGCTTCCCACTGGAAGACAACTGAACGGGTTACTGTTGACAATTGGCAGTCCTCCTTCTATAACTTAATACATTTGGAGTTGTCTGCAGTGTGGATTATTGGTTATTCAAAAATGTAATTGAAACTTGGTCTGCTACTGCTCAATTGTGTAATCTTAGTTTATAATGCCCTGACTTTTTCCTTTTGTGGCACAAATTTTTAGCTTGATTTTTCTCTTCACTGTCAACTGGATTCTCTCAAAAAAAAATGTATATATTTAATTTTTATTTTACCCCTTGGCTTAGGCTGGATGAGAGAGGGATGGTTTAGTATGTTCGCTTATTGTTATATCCTGTCATTTTGTCTTTATTTAATAAAAAGTTGATCGCAAAAAAAAATTAAAGATCATCAGCCTCAAAATTTCATAAAAGACACTCCACATGCCTATATTACTGATGCCCATTTTTTCAAATGTGTTGTGGGAAAGGAGTAACTTTGATCCCCTATATCATGATAGGGACTGAAAACCTAGGGTCAGTTGACATAGCATGTATGTATCTACTGATCGTTTTTGCTGAAGACACTATTTGTTTACTCTTCATTATAAGGGTGTAATTTCATGCATAAAATATGGTCAAAAAATGGCCTACAAATTAGGGTTTTTCCTAATTTTCCAAATATAGGTGAGGACTTCAAAAAGCTAAACAAAAGACATCAAAGCGCAACAAATTTATATCATATATGGGGTTTTCTCGTACTGATGAGTTAGGAGGCACTGAACAAAAAAAATAAAATAAACTGATTTAAAAAGTGATAAGTAATTCTTTATGAACACAATTAAAGACTCTAAAACCTTCTCCTGCCCAGAGTCTTTGTGGGTTTATTTCTGGTTACTCCTTTTTTCTCCCCAATGTAAAAAATAGACATACTTATTAGCAATCTATATACTGTATATAAAATTCTTTTTGCATTTGAAACGGAAATTACGTATGACCACAGAACATATAATAATACAGGAACTAATCACTTTATTTGTGGACACCATTTTTATATCATTTTTATGAATTGTTATTTGTGTGAGAGTTACTTTACTGATATTGAAAAGAAGTAAACACAAACACGCCAATCTCTCCCATTGAAGTGCGCCCCGCATCACCCTCTCCCAGCCCTCCTATCTGGACTCCAGCGCTGAGCCGTTCGCTGCCAGGTGTGTTCTGACAGAGAAGTTTTATTTATTCGTCCACGTGACTGTTGCGGAAACTGCCACATTATAACTTTTTTTTAATTGGCAGTACTTGATAGTAGAAGAGATGAGGAAAACAGCTTTGTGTTTTTTTACTTTTTAATTGCGCCGAGCTGTAAACAATGTGAAGACAACACTGCATTCAGTGGCAAGGTGTCGTGAGAACAAAGTGGACGCTCGGAGGGGCAGAATGTCGGGCTGCTCTGCCGGGTCGAGAGCTTCGCAGTTTCGGGCGTCGTCCTCTCTTCTCGCACTTTGTGAAACTTCGAGTGCCTCGTCTGCTCCTGGGAGAGTGGAAATCATTGCGAATGAGTGTGATCGGCCCCATCAAAGCAAAACTCTCTTCACGACTACTTACTGTCCCTTAAGGTGAGTTCAGGTCACTAAAACCCCGCAACATTCAAGGTTGCTTTTGTGATAAATTCTTTTAAGAAGAAGGAGGGTTTACATCATGTTAAGGTTTGGACTTGGGAATTGTTTGGCCTTTCTGCCCATTAAGCATAGAAGGGCAGTGTCCACATTTCTCAGAGTAATTTTTCTCCTAAATCACGGGCACGTAGTGCAAGTTTGCTGCTGTTAGTGCTACTTACCTGTTGTGTTATAGTGCCTTTAAAATGTACTTTACCCGAAAGCACTCCAGTACTGCTCAATGTAGCTTTACTTCTTACATGTTAATTTTTTACTGTTTAATAATTTATATACTACATTTTATTTTTCTCCCTTGCACTCAGTGAGCGAAGCCACTGGGTAATCAGCTAGTTTTAAATAAACTTCAAATGAGTGTGCTTGTGAGTGTGTCTGTTCATGTGTGTGCCCTCTGATGGACTGGGATTACCTCAAGGGTTTTCTCCAAACTGTGTCTTGTGGTAAAATCCACCTAACGTGCATATCTTTGGAGTATAAGAGAGATGAACACCTATGCAGACATAAGACCGCAATTTAAACCATGACCTTTGGAAATATGATATAGCAGTACAAACTACTTCCCCACAAAATAATATATTCCATAATTCCTTAAAATAACTTAATAAATGCTTCTAAAGTTTTCCCTGCTAAGGAGATTTAATGAAGAGATTGAGATTGCACTTTGAGCAGTCCTCTAATGCAGAGGCCAAAGAAAGTGGGATTGCCTCATTTCAGTCAGTCTGACTCATAGTCTGAGATCTCAGTTAAAAATCTGTTCTCACTTTAGTGACATTACAATGACTCGATCAATGCCTAGATTAAGGAAAAAATAACTATAGCAACCTCGCCACATTTTCTCTAAAATCATTTTTTTCTGGAATTTGTATGGATTGTTATGATATTAGAGTAATGTATGGTTTCCTGCTATTGTTCTGTTTTTAATTCAAATTTTAATATTTAAGTTGCAGGACTGCCTTAGCTGGGAGTCTGCCAATGTCAGTTTGCAATCACCAGGAATTCACCCCTCCAGTAAATAAACACTTTTGAGCAGTCTGTTTATTAGCAACACTTCCAAACACTGAATATTTTTAAACTTGATGTTTGGGTGAAAGAAAAAAACAATGCCTATATATTCTTCTGGGCTGTTAATAGTTAGTTAATTAATAGCACAGCCACAGGAAGTAACAATGTGCTAATTCAGGATGTTCAGGCTAAGCTGTGACTTTCTATAGGGCAGCGTATGAACAGCATTAACAACAGAATTCTAATTTTAATTTGTGTCATTGCTATAAACAGAAAGAAAAAAAAATATTTTTATGGAACTGTATTTTATAATGTTTAGTAGGTTGCAGAGTCAGAGTTAGCTAACCCTTGTCTAAAAAATTAACACAATGTCCTTGTTTGTGCAATTAATTATTTTTACATGAAAAAATTAGTTTATCCATGGAGTGTCTAGTTAATATTTATAAATAATTCTGAACTTTTGATTATTATTGAATTTTAAAATATAAACAAGATTATCTTACAGTTAAAAAGTGCATTCTGGTGATAACACCAAAAGCTTTTACCCTTTCAATCTAACTCCCAAGTACTAAGGAGATCCAAAGCACACAGTACAAAAATTTCCCACTAGAAAGGGAAACTGTAAAAGCTGGCTACTAACAAGGACAAAGAGAGACTCTATATATACAAAATATTTATTTTTCACAAAGCTCGAAGGAGCCATAATAGGCATGTCTGTTAAAGGCAAATCCAAAAACAAACTCTCAATATGAAATCCTAAGAACAGTCATTTATTGTTTTTTTTATATCTATTGCGTTGTCTTTCGACTAAGCACAAGCACAGCAAAGTGCAAGAACTCATTCAAAATGAACCACCAGGAACTGTGGGAGACTCTTCAGTTATATAGATTATAGGGCCATTTCTAAAGATGATTGGAAAGTGGTCGTGCCTCTTGGGGGATCACCCACAACACATGGAAAAAACACAGGCTAAGAAAATACAGTATACAAGTAACAATATTAACTTTAACATAAATAAACAGTTTGATGATGAGCAATAAGGACACAACACATGGAGTCTTTGATACGTGCACATTGGCCTCCTGAAGACTGTTTCTGATCTGTCACAAAGTGTTTCAGACTTTTACTTTGCCATAGTGAGGATTCTTCTGTCTTCAGCATTGGAAGTCTTTCTTGGCCTAGCAGTCCCTTTGTGATTACTGAGCTCACCAATGTGTTCTTGCTTCCTAATAATATTCCAAGGATTTTATAAAGGTAATCCTAAGGCTTTGTTGATGTCTCTAATGGTTTTATTCCCTTTCTTTCTGCCTTGTAATGGCTTTTTTGACTTTCATTGGCAGGACGTAAATTGAAGTCTACAATATGCAATTTAATCACATCTGAACTGTTTGATTTATAATTTTAAGCTGTGGGGCAGAAAGGAATATCAAGGAAAGAGGTGTTCTTGCCCCAAACATTATGTAACCAAATATACAGTGGTGTGAAAAACTATTTGCCCCCTTCCTGATTTCTTATTCTTTTGCATGTTTGTCACACAAAATGTTTCTGATCATCAAACACATTTAACCATTAGTCAAATATAACACAAGTAAACACAAAATGGTTTTTAAATGATGGTTTTTATTATTTAGGGAGAAAAAATCCAAACCTACATGGCCCTGTGTGAAAAAGTAATTGCCCCCTTGTTAAAAAATAACCTAACTGTGGTGTATCACACCTGAGTTCAATTTCCGTAGCCACCCCCAGGCCTGATTACTGCCACACCTGTTTCAATCAAGAAATCACTTAAATAGGAGCTGCCTGACACAGAGAAGTAGACCAAAAGCACCTCAAAAGCTAGACATCATGCCAAGATCCAAAGAAATTCAGGAACAAATGAGAACAGAAGTAATTGAGATCTATCAGTCTGGTAAAGGTTATAAAGCCATTTCTAAAGCTTTGGGACTCCAGCGAACCACAGTGAGAGCCATTATCCACAAATGGCAAAAACATGGAACAGTGGTGAACCTTCCCAGGAGTGGCGGCCGACCAAAATTACCCCAAGAGCGCAGAGACGACTCATCCGAGAGGTCACAAAAGACCCCAGGACAACATCTAAAGAACTGCAGGCCTCACTTGCCTCAATTAAGGTCAGTGTTCACGACTGCACCATAAGAAAGAGACTGGGCAAAAACGGCCTGCATGGCAGATTTCCAAGACGTAAACCACTGTTAAGCAAAAAGAACATTAGGGCTCGTCTCAATTTTTCTAAGAAACATCTCAATTATTGCCAAGACTTTTGGGAAAATACCTTGTGGACTGATGAGACAAAAGTTGAACTTTTTGGAAGGCAAATGTCCGTTACATCTGGCGTAAAAGGAACACAGCATTTCAGAAAAAGAACATCATACCAACAGTAAAATATGGTGGTGGTAGTGTGATGGTCTGGGGTTGTTTTGCTGCTTCAGGACCTGGAAGGCTTGCTGTGATAGATGGAACCATGAATTCTACTGTCTACCAAAAATCCTGAAGGAGAATGTCCGCCATCTGTTCGTCAACTCAAGCTGAAGCGATCTTGGGTGCTGCAACAGGACAATGACCCAAAACACACCAGCAAATCCACCTCTGAATGGCTGAAGAAAAACAAAATGAAGACTTTGGAGTGGCCTAGTCAAAGTCCTGAACTGAATCCAATTGAGATGCTATGGCATGACCTTTAAAAAGGCGGTTCATGCTAGAAAACCCTCAAATAAAGCTGAATTACAACAATTCTGCAAAGATGAGTGGGCCAAAATTCCTCCAGAGTGCTTTAAAAGACTCATTGCAAGTTATCGCAAACGCTTGATTGCAGTTATTGCTGCTAAGGGTGGCCCAACCAGTTATTAGGTTCAGGGGGCAATTACTTACTTACACACAGGGCCATGTAGGTTTGGATTTTTTTTTCTCCCTAAATAATAAAAACCATCATTTAAAAACTGCATTTTGTGTTTACTTGTGTTATATTTGACTAATGGTTAAATGTGTTTGATGATCAGAAACATTTTGTGTGACAAACATGCAAAAGAATAAGAAATCAGGAAGGAGGCAAATAGTTTTTCACACCACTGTATATAACTT
The DNA here is from genome assembly GCF_016835505.1 of Polypterus senegalus. Taxonomy (NCBI): domain Eukaryota; kingdom Metazoa; phylum Chordata; class Cladistia; order Polypteriformes; family Polypteridae; genus Polypterus; species Polypterus senegalus. Next base: position 175,171,739 of record NC_053155.1, on the reverse strand, counting down.
CTACATTTACTGTCTCCTTTATCCATAGTGACTTGCAACATCTGGGAGACAACTGGTTACACTCCTTCCACAGGTGAAGTGACATTGTCAGTAGTGGGATTGGGACCCACAACCTCAGGGTTTGAAACCCAAAGTCCTATCTACTACACTGCCTATTTCTTGATACAAACACTTTAGCTACCACTAATTATGTGTATATGTCATACATTTTTGCATGTGATTGTGTCAATACTGTGATTTGATTTGTAGAGTTATGTTTAACTCTCAGTTAACAGTTACTTGAGTTATTGATATTTAAATAATTTAATAAAATGTAATTCACATCTGAGCTTCTAGAAAAATAGCATTGTTAAATGGGTTACTCAAAACATTGATATTTTGTCACTTCTGCTTGTTAATTTGTTCTTATCTTGTTGTTGTACCAGTTATAGTACTGCAGACAGATTATATGCAAATGAATGGCTGCTTTAAATATTTTAAAACCAATTAAAGAAATCCATTATAGGTTTAAGAACACTTTAAAAAGAGGGGTGTCCGTCTCCAGTCCTGATGGGCTGCAGCTTTTCACTCTAACCATCTTCTTAATTAGTGAGCCATTTTTGCTGCTGATTAACTTGTTTTGCCTTCGTTTTAATTGACGTGACTGAGACCCCATATTTTTTTTCCCTTAATGAGCAGTCAAACAATAATGAGACACATAACAAGCTATCACATGACCAGCTAACCTGAAAATAAAGAAAGGTGAAGATCTCTGTCATGTTGGTCTGCTCAGGTCACCAAATCATCTTGACGGTGGTTTTTATTAAAAACAGAAAATAAGTCTGCTGTGTCAGAATGAGAGCAGCAACAAGTCATGATATTCAATAACGGCTTTAATTAACAGCAAGAACTGGCTTCTCATTGAGAAACTGGTTGGAGTGAAAATGGCTGGAGTTTGACGTTCCAGTTTAACTGGTCATCTGTTGGCTCGTTTCATATATCATTTCTGTTTGTCTGTCATTTAATGAAGAAACAAATCAGTTCAGAGGACCGAAACCTTAAAAACAGGGCTATTAAAATGAAGGGAAAGGAGTTAATCAGGAGTGAAAAGCGGCTCGCTGATTAGGAAAAAGGTTAGAATGAAATTTGCAGCCACTGAGGCCAACCAGGGTCGGAGTTGGACACCCCTGCTTTAAAACATGTTTGTGAATTAATGACAGCCAGCAGTTTGAAAGCAAAAGCTGCATTTCTCTGCAGAACAATGAAACTAGTGTCTCAGATAATGAGTTTTTGTAAAAGCTTGTCAGGGCTTTGTATCTGTAAGCAGAAATGTCACTAAAATTATGTCTTCACTTGTAAGCTTTCAATTCTGTCTTAATAAGTCAGAAACCTTTATGAACAAGCAATTTAAAAGGGACTTCCTACATAGCAGTAATGCAAGAGGCTTTAACAACCTTTTTGAAGCTGCCACTATTTTTGACAGAATTTAGTAGTACGCAAAGTGAAAATAACATGATATACCAGTAGCTACAAAACATTTTTCTCACTTTTTTTCCATTTTAATCTATTTTCATATTGCCTGGGTACTTTTGCGTACTCAAGTCGAAATACACCACTTTACCCTGGAGGAAAAAAGTACATTAAATAAGTGACACTCTGACTCAAATAATGGCTTCATTGCATTCTTTCAATGACTTTAAAGCACAAAAAAGTTCTGCCACGGGCTGATGTACAAGTCCCAAAAATCGATTATTTCTAGTGCTTTGGGACAATAATGTGCTATCCTCTCCAACCTTAAAAATACAACATTAAACCATTGGAAAGTTGAAATCAGCATTTCAGGCCTGTTTTATATGGTGCAAATTGAAATTAATGCGCAGTAATAGAACATTGTACACTTTTTTTTTTTTTGTTAAATAAATGTTTTAGAATGGTAAGACTTTTCATTCAGCAGTTTTAAAATATATTAATTTTGCACAATCTCAAAAAGCAAAGGCTCTTTCCACACAAAAGAAGAGCACAAAGAAACTCACTAAGGTTTAATGACAGTGCACACACTCTTATAATTAAAATAATGAACACTAAGGCATAGGTCAGGGGTCCCCAACTCTAATCCTGGTGGCCCACAATAGCTGCAGGTTTTTATTCTAACACTTTTCTTAATTTTTGTTCTGTTTTTGCTGTTAATTAATTTTATTTGACTTGTTTTTTTAAGATTTGTTCCTCGGAATTTCTTCATCATGCCTCTGATTTGCTTAAATGGCAGCCAAAAAGAAAAGAAATATGAAATGAGTTAGCCAACAGAAGACCAACTAAGTCAAGGCCTCAGACTCCAACCAATTTCACTACAACCAGTTGCTTAATTAGGTGCCAATTCTTGTTGTTATTTAAACCCGGTCTTTAATTCCATGTCTTGTTGCTGCTCTCATTGTGCAACAGCATACATTTCCCAAATTATTGATTTTCTCTTTTCTAAGAGCAGATCAGCATTCCTGTGACCTTCACCTTTCTTTATTTTCAGATATTGTATAATGGACACAGTTTGTTGGTCATGTTGTGGCTCATTTTGTATCTCACTGTTTGGCTGCTAATTAAGAAAAATCAAACAATTAAGGGTTCTGAGTCTTCAAGAGCAATTAATTCAAAAGGATTTAATTAGCAGGAAAACAGGCCACTAATTAAAAAAGGGTTAGAATGAAACCCTGCAGCCACTGCGACCCTCCAGGACTGGAGTTGTGGACCCCTGGCATAGGTGGTGACACAGATGAACAGCAGCATAATTGAATGTCTAGCAAATAGCATGGAATTACAGTGAACAAAAGTATTAAAGAAATAGTTTAGTGTTGAAAAGTTTAAGAAATAGCTTTTTCCTGGATATCTCTGAATACTACTCCAAATTAACAGATGAAAATTAAAATACTTGACTTCTGTTTACAGCTATAGCTATATTTTATCGCGCTATAAAAATCAAATGACCATGCGTTCTCTTTTCCAGCACTAAATGTTTTAGCATTGGAAACAGTTTTAGGGACAGATCTTTTTAAAACAGAAATCCCCTTTTATCAAATGTACAGGTGCTCTTCTGTAGACTCACAGTTATACATTTTACCTCTGCTGCTACTTCCATTAGCCTATGTGATGATGCGGGTTTGTTGCATGCTCCCTTCTTCTGTCTGGGAGCCCTTGAACCCTTCACCGTCAGTAATGTCACCAACAAGCTTTGCAGTGAGGCAACAACATAGCAAGGGGATGGTGCAAAAGTGTCAAGTACTTTTATTAAAACAACAGCAAAAACAAAATTAAATAAAGTGCAGTGATTCAAAAGAGTCATTAAATAAATAATCCATCAAACAGTTGTGAAATAGTGGAGGTTAAAATCCATTCGAAAAACAGTCCTTTAAAAACGAGGTTAAAACACAATGCAGGAAACAATCCTTAACATAAAGCCTGGTGCTTCTTTTACCCTGGCGGCTCTCCTGCTTCTCCTGTCTGGGCCCCGCAACAGAACAGTCGCCCTCGCAGCAGCTGACCTTTTCTCCCCTCGGCTGGTCTAGAGGCCTCCCGATCCCTGGCTTCGGTCACACACTCACCACAGACCGAGACTTGGTATCGTTGACGACCAGGATGCTCACATCAAGGACTTCTCCCGACTCCTGCTGCCTTCACGGCCTTACGCGGCCTGTCGTCCTTCAACTGGTCACTCCAGCTCCTTGCTCTCTCAGATGGAGCGACTGCTTCCTTCTGCCCCCACCAAGTGTTGGCCAAACACCCTACTTGGGGCTCGCCTTCCAGCTGCCTACCTGTGAGCCTGCACTCACTCGCTTGCTGAGACCGGCTCTCTCGCCACACTGCTTCCTATTCTCCAGCAACGTCCGTCTTTTTGTCTCTTGGCAGCTGTGGCAAATCAGCGGCCCCAGGAACAATCACGGATGCAGACGGTTTCTCACCTGTGCACTTAGGTGATAAATGGCCACATCGCAAATCACCCCGAGAACCACTTCAGCTACACAACCACCACACCCCCTCACCAAGCCGCGAGTGCGGCGCTTATTTATTTAAAAGTGGCCCTTTTTACATGACCTGTGGACCCACTACACCACAGCCTATTCTTACACTTTGGGAATATATAGATCACAGCTGCAATGCCCTTGTACCTGTTATGGTTTGGCCAGGGTTCCTTCCCCGATTTAGGTTTGTCATATTTGTTCATCTTTCAATGTGAATATTTTAGTAGTGGTATTTATGTTATTATTGTTCTGTTCATTTATCATTTGATTGTTATGTTTATTATTGTTTGTTACATTTAAAAAACAAACAAAGGTATGTACTGTTTCCCCAAGAGGTAGATCTACCTGTCCATCACAGTTGACGAACTGCTTCCAGCTCTGCAAAGGCTGATGATTAATGTAGTCCCTTGCTGTTCAATAAATGGGCTTTAGTGGAATGGGAGAATTTTCTTTTTGAATATTGCTATTCTTTGGATTTTTTAGTTTTGTCATTTTCTGGCTTTACTTTAAGGATTTAGTTTTCTTGTTTTTGTATCTACTCTTGTTTGCATAGGACTGCCTTTTTTACATATCACCATTTTTTTTAAATTTATGTCTTCAGTCTTCAGCTTTATAAAAGATTTCTTATGCTCTTGTCGCAAACCCCAGATGGAGTTTATGTTCTTCTCATGAAGAGACATAATTCAAGCCTTTCTCTTTGCTATTACTTATCGTATTTATAAGCCTCACCTCCATTTTGACTCCTAGTCAGGCCTACTGTATAATCTCCCATTTTCCTAGAGCTTGGGTTGCCTTGGGTGAGACCTCTTTTGTGGGGTATTTTTTTAATGCCTCACCATTGGATATTATGTGGAGCCAGAGAATTCATGACAGAACACATGAATATAGTCCACTACCTTAAGACTTCACCCAGGTATTATGAAAAGGAGACAAACATAGGAGAAATTAGGTGTGTTTCCTGCTAAAAAGCTACACAAGCAGGCCAGAACATTCTCTTTCCAACCCAGATGAGGATCACCCACTCCAGCTAACTAGCATCTGCCAACAGTAGGCTATTGACCTGACTAGTCTGAAAAATGGAGAAACTGTATTAAATAGCAAAACATGCTTAACATTTCAAAAGTACCTCTGAATGAACAGAAGACTGAGTAAAACTCCAGATTGTGAACAGAAGGTAATGAGAATGCTTTATAAGCTATTTATTTAAACAAAAAGAAATTACAAATGATGCTCAAAAGAGTAGAAAGGAGTTGCCAGAAAAACCAATCCTAGATTAACGAGTCCCAAAATACTATCCAGAAAGTGGAATCCAAAAACAGCAGCTGAAACTAATCAAAGTACTAGCAGAAAGCAAAGAAATGGCAATGCTTACAAATCTCCTGTCATTTCAGTGAAAACACTGCCTGAGCTCCTTTTCTCTTGATTTTAAATACCCAGATGGAGGGCTCAGGAGCAGTGATGTCAGGGTGGCCTCATCACATGTGAAACCACCTGCAATACACACGGAACATTAGGACATTTAAGGAAATGGTACATAATTACAAACAGTCAAAAATATAAAAACGTTAATTCAAAACAACAAAAAACACAATAAAAATATTTACATAAACTTAGGTTTTAATATACTGCCGGTCAAATGTTCTAGGGCACCTCACTTTTTCCAGTTTTTTCCTTAAATTTAATCAGTTGAAATGCAATGAATAAGCTAAAATGGTGAAAAGGTAAGCAGTATACTGCCAGATGTTTAAATTTAAAGTTTAGGTTAGCAACAGCTAAAAGAAAAGGAAATATGCAAAATATTACAAATGGGCTTTTTTCAGGGAACAACTAATAACTTACAGCGTACAGATGTTCTGCAGCAATTAAAGTTAATGAATCCTTGCAAGTTGAAGGAAACAATTTGCACAGGTGTCCAAGCTTCTGTGGATTACTTAAAAACCTTCTGTCAGTCTTAAAGCAGAGTTGGAACAGACTGTTACTACACCCTCTGAAGTACTACTTGGACAAAATTCCAGTGATGTCAAGAAAACAGCAATTAACAAATTAAATGAGACTGAGCATTATTACCCATACAAGTGTAGGTCTTTCACTTAGAGAAATTGTAAAAAAGTGTCAGTGAGTACAGTGTCCTACACAAAGCAACTGAAAACAAAGAAGCTGATAGGAAGAGATCTGGCAGACCAATCAGACCAATTGGGTCAACAGCTTGCATGATATGTTCCTCACAGCACAACAACTTCAAGCACAGCTTAACAATGGTAAAAAAAAACAAAAAAAACAAGTGTTAGTCCACAGCCAGTATTTCAGGGCCGTATTTTGACCTTTAAGGAATGGCTTTCTTACTGCCACTTGCCCTGTCAAACTTGCAGCACTATGCTGTTAGTAACAAAACTGCACGCAACATTTTATTTTAGGCATGTTCACATAATTGTGCAAATACCGTATGGACATTCTCCCTATATCTGTGTGGGATTGCTTTTAAGCTCTGTAGTTTTCCTCTCACATCCACAAAGACATGGTGACTCTAAAGTATCTCTAGTGTAATTGTGAATGTGGGTTTTTATGCAAATGGCCCCTAAAATGGATTGGCATGAAGTCCAGGGCTTTTTTCCTGCTACCGTATGTGCCCAGTGCTTCACTTTGTGACCCTGAATTGTATCAAAGAAGGTGTGAGAATTTTCCATCATCTTTCTAGCATTAATTTTAGGTTTAATTTTTTGGGCCAGAAGGGGTGCGCACTGTTTCCTCGTGGTGCCAGGGTCTTGAGTTCAAATACAGAGCCAGGCACTTTCTGTGTGGATTTTGCATTTTTGGTTTGTACCTGCCTGGGTTTTCCTTCAAAATTTTAAACAAGTGGGAACTACCATACTTATGAAATTTCTTGCATGTCTGAAGGGAAAACAGGAGCCCGTAGAATTATTTGTATGACTACAGTTATAGATTTCCAAAATGCCATTGACTTACACTTTGTGTCTTCAATAAACTGTGATTCAGTGTGACCTGATATCAATACTAAGGCACTTTCCTTAATAACTGAATTGCGGGCAGTACACGTACTAAACTTTTCAGGAAGCTCATGATACATTATATACTGCTTCTTTACAATGCAACATGAAAAGCAGTGTCAATAAATTAGGTTATCTTCCCAGTTTTGTTTCAAAATTTTCAACTGTACATTATAATTGCATCATTTTTGAGGCATATGCTACATGTCTACAATGTGCTATTTTTTAAATGATCAGAATTCAGTAATATAGCTGAGTCTAATCTTTAAATACAAGTTTTCCTAACTGGCTGAAGCTATTAGGATTATGCTATGTTAAAATAAATACTGCAAAAATGTAATTAAAAGAAAGCATTAGTGATATTCAAATCTGTAGACAACACATAGTAATCTTCTGGTTATGAAATGACTAGCCATTTTAAAGGCTAACTTCAGTACACAGCAGGCCAAATCTTTTGCGTATATTTAAGACTGTCTCCACGTTTTTTGTAAACCCACTGTTCCACTGAATCGGTTCTTTTGTTTGAATTTGAAACAACCAGAAGTGCTGCAAGTTTTTATGTAAAGCTTTTCAGCTGCCCATGAAACATATGGGATGTAATCCAGCGTCAAGTGGTAGCTGTAATGAAATGTGAAAGACACAGTTCATTTGAAAAGCCTCAACTCTGCCTCTAGTTGGGTATTCACATTGCAAAACAAACATTTACTATTCTGTATTAGAAAGGGCACCTTCAATCTGGAGGCCCCGTCTAGTGCCACTTGGGTAAATAAGCATGATGATTACATACACTTATCTTCTTGGACAATGAGGGGTATCTGAAAAGCAAGCATTAATATGGAAACTTAAGGACTGTGCTTGCAATTAAAATCACAAATGAAACCAACATTTTATCAAACTGAAAGAAATAATGTTCTCAAACAGCGTATCGATGACAACTGCCCAAATGAAATATTTCAACATTAGTGTAAGTTAAAAAGTGCAGTCTTATTTAATATTGCAGAATTACTCTCTGCTTGAAACATTACAGTAATCATGGCCATACAGTTGAAGATATAATGAAGCAATAACAGTAACTGAACTTCACTTCAAATCTAGTATAGTTTAAAAATGTTTGCTTTGGGGTCTAGTTTTATTTGCCATCTTGCAGCTAGAGCTGGATTACTTTTTTTAGCACTATGTTTACAAATATCTTATTCTTTTTAAAGTGAATATAAAGAAGCATATGCAATGCTTTGAGATGGACACCTAACTACAAATGAAAAATGATGAGCATCAAGGACATAGTGATCCTAAATTAAGGGTTTAGCTTTAGTTTAGTTTTAACTTTCTATTGGGATATGTCCCTTCATTCAAATGTCACATTCCTGTAGATTAGTGAGTATACGCTGTAATGGAAAGAAGACCTCATTGTAAACATGTATGAAAAAGACTAGAAAAATCACACCAGGAAAACAGAACAAGCGAGTATAGCTGAAGTGAAACAGCATCTCTCAGAATTCATGGTAGGGAATACAATAAGTATTGTAAATGCACTGTAATGAAAAACAAACTATGGATTTATATAAGAAATCTATCAGTTTGAGGTGAAGTGTAGTGGAGTTATTGACAAATTAAATTTAAACCTTCAATGCAGAATAGAAGTCTGTTTTCAGCTACTCCTTTGAGGTTTTGGGCTGTACATCTGTATCATTCAGGGTAAACTTATTTTAAGTTTCAGACAGAAACAGAAGAAGGTTGTTAATGTGCTTACCTAAAATGACACCCAGGAATACCCAACCCAAAGGGTGCTTATTAATTAAAGAACACAAGGTTCAAGGTTACACAAAAGTCAGGACTCAAAGCACACAGGTTAAAGGAAACATGACCCTATGCCACATTAGGAATCCCTTTGCAAATGCTTGGGAGGTTTGCCTATTCAAGTCTCTCAGTCTCTTTCTCAACTTTCTTCCCAGCAGATAAAATCCCTTCTGGGATAAGGAAAAGCTTAATTAATGCACAGCTTGTGGCCATAGTAACACAACTTGGAGATATTTGAGTTTAGTACACAGTGAGTTGATTAATTCATCCATTTGGTTTTGTACCCCACCCACTCTAACACTGGGTTATGGATATTATGTTTGAGATGGATTAGGGAGTGGTTTAAGTGATAGAGAGAAAGTATAACATTTTAGGAATGTTCAAAGGATTGTCAATAAAACAAGGAGAAATCTGATATACAGTACGTCAGCCTAAGAAACTTTTCACCACAACCAAAAACATAATTCAAAAAGTGTAAGTAAAGTTGTAATCAAACTAAACATTTTTTTTCTTTTCTTTGAATTGCTTAAACACTTACCAATCACAGTTCTTTGCTTTTATGATTCAAAACTTGGATGTTGGTTCACTTTACCAAGGAGTCTTGTCACCTTCATAGTGGCACCCATGAAAACTGTCAAAAATGATAGCGTCCACAGAAAAAACGGAACTAAATCGCAGCATGATTATCTCATGAAACTAACAATAACAGTAATTAATAAAAGTAATAATGCAAAAAATAACACATCAGCACACTTTCTAATGAGTAGTAATGAGTGAACCCCATGGAGCTCGCTTGATAGGGTGTTTGAATGAGTTCGGCAAAAATCATGGAAATGTTTGTGAACTTCATGAAAGTCTGCAAAATACACTGAAGTCAGTAGGGAAGGAGCAACTGAAGTAGTTTTCAGTGGATTATATTTTTGCAGTGGTCTTTTAAGTGTCCCTGAGGGCTAGGGAACTAGACTGATAAATCGTGGCCAAAATGTGACCTGAACTGTGAGATAGCTGTGCTAACCAGACGTGGCAAAAACACAAGGCTTGGGTGGACAAAGATGCATCAACTTTTCTCATTGGCAAACCCCGTGTTTTAGTTTAACTTTTTATTATAAACAATTAGCAGTGACGTAGAACTAGCTTGTTCTATTGTTTCAACAGCTGGAACATCTCTTTTGTTTCTCATGCATCTATGTAGATGCATCATACTTTTTTCTCCTATCAAGAAGGAAGAAACACCTTGTAAATAGTAATAAATCTTTAATTACTATTTTTGTTTCACAGAGTCTCATGGTTTTCTGACGAGGTGGGGGACTCCTTTAAAGCTTGTTTTTACTAGTTGCTGGAGCAAATGGCTAATTTTGCAAGCAAATTAGCCATGTGGTCCTGTGCATCCAGTACAGAAGGATCAGCGCTTTGACCATCTGCAGTACTCATAATTTTCTCATTATAGTCAGCTAATGTATACCATGCATGGTTGGAAATCCAGCTGGAATACTGATCGAGTTGTGGCATCACAAATCTGCAAAGCAGAACGTCAGCAGTCTTACACTATGCATGTGTGAAAGTTCTGCACAAGGCTGGTACTGCTCTGTGAAACAATGCTAGCCTCGCAAAGCATCATGGGATACTGAGAAAAAAATGTTCATCTAAGCCAACTGCGTGGTGAATTTCCAGGAAAATATTCAGTGAACAAAATCACCAGCAAAAAAAAAAAAACATATTTGCTATGAAAAACACTTTGATGAATTTTGACAGTCAACACTTCTAATGAGATCCTGACAGTAAGGAGCTGAAACCAAAGTGTAACCCAGCCGCTGCACGAGCAAAGCATGACATTCCCCAAATGGCAGCAAAGTTGCAGAGCTTCAGTGTGCTCTAACCTTTAAATAATTTCAGAAACAAAAAAAGGGGTTCATGATTCTTACTTTATATAGATGTAAATCATACCATCAGTGAAACTATTGGAACTAAGAACAATCCAACCAAAATTGGATTCTATCTAAGAAAGAATAAAGAAAAAACCTGTAGTCAGCCGAGTCCTCTAGGGCAAGTAGCAAAAAATTACTCTTAAATGTTTTCCTTATGTAAAATTTAGAATTCCTTTAAGGAAATGTATATTTCAGACAATTACGTAATTTACTGTGAGTTTTACAGCTTTGACAAGTTTTCAACTACAATAAAAACCTCCAACTCTAAGCTCTTTTCAGACATGAGCAAATGTCTTACAAGTAACTGTAACTCTACATTTGTCCATTAATTACTAAGTAAAGAACAGGTGGTGAAGATAAGTGGCACTCTCGAGACATTAACAAACCAAGAATGAAACCAAAGAGGCAACCATACTCAAAGGTATTTAATACAAGTAAAAAAAGAAAGAAAGAAAGAAAGAAAGAAATAACAATATCAGGAATAAAGAAACAAAACAAACAAAGCAAAAGACTAGATGCCCCACTGGGCCTAATACAAGGCTTTACATCCCTGTCTGTTTGGCAGAGTGCCTGATGCATTTGCTGCCTTTAAGCACAGTAAATGCTATGTTAATTCTCCTTGCAAGTACTATCAGCTCTGTCCTTCAACAAGATAAACCCTTGACCACCTGACTCAAAGCTCAATTATATATTTGGCAGAAAAGTATTTTGAATCCCAGCCAGAAATCATTTCTGGGTGTGTCTCTGGGGATAACTTATTGGAGCTTTGGAACTCCTAAGGCTACCAGTCGACAAATCCTCTTAAACAGTCCCAAGTATCCCTGCAATGTTGAGCCCTTTTGCCATATTAAAGATACAGCCAACCACCAGTTTCTCTGATGTGCGCAAATGGCAACACTGTACCATACGCAACATATAGGACCACCCTGGTTACCAGCCATCAAGTAGGGAAATTCTTGGCTCTAAAACCAATGCTCTGCTTTCTTCTTTCATCAGCTTAGAGAGACTCAATTTTGCGTTTTCTTTCAGCATTAATGGACATGGTTTACCCTAGCAGATGTGCTGGCATGGTCAGGAAAGTTAATATTTCTTGTAAATTTTCCGTATGGGCATCATGTGGTCCAACAATTATCCATCAATAAAACCAGCTAATCCAGTTTAGTGTAGTTAGGGCCAGTAGCTTCTCCTGGCTGCATAAGATGAAATGTAGGAACTATCCCCAAAAAGGATGGCAGTCCATCATTAGGCACACACTCAATGATAATGAGCCATTTTGCATTTATCAATTAACCTAATGCATACAACCCCAATTTAAATTCATAATCTGTGCACGACCAATTATTCATTTATAAAAATTATTTAAATTTACTTTCCATATTCACCCCTAATTTATTGATTCTTCTTTCCATGGTTTGGGAAACTACATTAATGGAATTAATGCATTTTTACTCTTTATGGAATAATACAGACTGCTAAATTCAAGTGAAAATTAAACTAAGAAATACTGAATGCTTGATAAAGAACATTAATTCAAAAAGCATCTCTCACAATTCTCTGATCTGTATTATACAATGGGATGCAAACGTTTGGGCAACCTTGTTAATAGTCATTATTTTCCTGTATAAATCGTTGGTTGTTACGATAAAAAATGTCAGTTAAATATATCCTATAGGAGACACACACAGTGATATTTGAGAAGTGAAATGAAGTTTATTGGATTTACAGAAAGTGTGCAATAATTGTTCAAACAAAATCAGGCAGGTGCATAACTTTGGGCACCACAAAAAAGAAATGAAATCAATATTTAGGAGATCCGCCTTTTGCAGAAATTACAGCCTCTAAACACTTCCTGTAGGTTACAATAAGAGTCTGGATTGTGGTTGAAGGTATTTTGGACCATTCCTCTTTACAAAACATCTCTAGTTCATTCAGGTTTGATGGCTTTCGAGCATGGACAGCTCTCTTTAACTCACACCACAGATTTTCAATTATATTCAGGTCTGGGGACTGAGATGGCCATTCCAGAACGCTGTACTTGTTCCTCTGCATGAATGCCTTAGTGGATTTTGAGCAGTGTTTCGGGTCGGGTTGGTTGTCTTGTTGAAAGATCCAGCCCGGCGCAGCTTCAGCTTTGTCACTGATTCCTGGACATTGGTCTCCAGAATCTGCTGATACTGAGTGGAATCCATGCGTCCCTCAACTTTGACAAGATTCCCAGTCCCTGCACTGGCCACACAGCCCCACAGCATGATGGAACCACCACCATATTTTACTGTAGGTAGCAGGTGTTTTTCTTGGAATGCTGTGTTCTTTTTCCTCCATGCATAACGCCCCTTGTTATGCCCAAATAACTCAATTTTAGTTTCATCAGTCCACAGCACCTTATTCCAAAATGAAGCTGGCTTGTCCAAATGTGCTTGAGCATACCTCAAGCGGCTCTGTTTGTGCTGTGGGGGGAGAAAAGGCTTCCTCTGCATCACTCTCGCATACAGCATCTCCTTGTGTAAAGTGCGCTGAATGGTTGAACGATGCACAGTGACTCCATCTGCTGCAAGATGATGTTGTAGGTCTTTGGTGCTGGTCTGTGGGTTGACTCTGACTGTTCTCACCATTCGTCGCTTCTGTCTATCCGAAATCTTTCTTGGTCTGCCACTTTGAGCCTTAACTTGAACTGAGCCTGTGGTCTTCCATTTCCTCAATATGTTCCTAACTGTGGAAACAGACAGCTTAAATCTCTGGGACAGCTTTCTGTATCCTTCCCCTAAACCATGATGGTGAACAATCTTTGTCTTCAGGTCATTTGAGAGTTGTTTTGTGACCCCCATGTTGCTACTCTTCAGAGAAAATTAAAGGAGGAGGGAAACTTACAATTGACCCCCTTAAATACTCTTTCTCATTATAGGATTCACCTGTGTATGTAGGTCAGGGGTCACTGAGCTAACCAAGCCAATTTGAGTTCCAATAATTAGTTCTAAAAGTTTTGTAATCAATAAAATGACAACGGTGCCCAAATTTATGCACCTGCCTGATTTTGTTTGAACAATTATTGCACACTTTCTGTAAATCCAATAAACTTAATTTCACTTCCCAAATATCACTGTGTGTGTCTCCTATAGGATATATTTAACTGACATTTTTTATCGTAACAACCAACGATTTATACAGGAAAATAATGACTATTAACAAGGTTGCCCAAACTTTTGCATCCCATTGTAGTGATATCAGATGTCCATCATTAAAGAAATAGGTTGTCTTCCTCCAGAAATACTGGTAAAACCCTGTAACTGGACTGAGTTATGGAGTATTGCCAATGGCAAATTCCAGTATCACAGAAAAAAACAGAATCTTCATTATAGGCAGGAACACAAGTCCAAATTTGGCCTAGCCTGCAACAAAACTGCACCAAAGAAAAAGCAAAAGTGAGGATGGGAATAAACAAGATGAACTTGGATAAAGACATCTGGTAAACAATAATACTAACAGAGGAATCACCAGGGCAGGTCAACAGGTATGGACAACTAAGTGACAGCTGGGGAAAGAAGGAAGAAAAAAGGAAGGAAGGAAAGAAAGAAAAGTAGTGAAATTTGTCTGCATTATACTGTGAGCTTCCTGATGAGCAGCGTCTATGCATGTGCAAATACATTATTGCTACTGCCACTGTGTTAGCATGTACCATACAATTTATCACACATATTGTACTCATAACACAGAATTCGTTACCCATTATTCAATAACAAACTATTTATGTTAAGGCATTCCATGCCTTTCACATTTGATTGCATGTGTTCCATATGTTTGAAAGATTCAGAATAACGTGTATGTGTTTCATTACAGAAATAATTAAACTAAAGTATATAATGTATGTGTGTCACTACAGAGTGTATACAGTATATATATATATATATATATATATATATATATATATATATATATATATATATATATATATATATATATATATATATATACACATCTACAGTGGTGTGAAAAACTATTTGCCCCTTCCTGATTTCTTATTCTTTTGCATGTTTGTCACACAAAATGTTTCTGATCATCAAACACATTTAACCATTAGTCAAATATAACACAAGTAAACACAAAATGCAGTTTGTAAATGATGGTTTTTATTATTTAGGGAGAAAAAAAATCCAAACCTACATGGTCCTGTGTGAAAAAGTAATTGCCCCCTGAGCCTAATAACTGGTTGGGCCACCCTTAGCAGCAATAACTGCAATCAAGCATCAAATTTTTTTTGATTGTTTTTTCCATTTAATTCCATTCTCAAAACTGCTTAATCATATTCCTTGTCTCCTTACTCATGGTGGCATTGGGTGTGGGGTATCCAGCATAAGGCAGGAAGCCTGTTTAATTACACTGATTGAATACAATATCAATGGTACATGCTCTAAAATGGAGTCACTGCATTTCATTGTGAATTCCATGCCTTTCACATTTGATTGCATGTGTTCCATATGTTTGAAAGATTCAGAATAACGTGTACGTGTTTCATTACAGAAATAATTAAACTAAAGTATATAATGTATGTGTGTCACTACAGAGTGTATACAGTATATCTCAAAATGCAGTGTATGGGTGTCAGCATTTAGTGAATGTGTTTCAGTATGCCGTGTGTGCATTTCAGTATGAAGTATATGTGAAGTTAAAAATGATTTGTGTTCTAAATGATACCTCATACATAATACAATGACACAAATTTAATATTTGCTGCTTCTTTTTCAGGAATGAGATACGTTGGATTAGCAGTCCCACTGTGTGTGTCTCTCTATGAGATCATGTCTTGAAGTTTGGAAATACTAACTAAATACATTTAAGTTTGAAATGAACATATAATGCAGGCTATCCCATCTCTACCAATGGTTTGCTACAGGTACAGAGAGATACTTTGTTTGAATATTGACTCAATTATTGCTTGCAAAGTCTGTTGTTAGTTCTACCCCATACTTCGGTTTTCACCCCTACATCCCAAAGACATGGTAGTTATATTATTTGATGACTTTACCAATATACAGTATATGAATAACTGTGGAAGGGTGTGACTGCACATGTAGAGTCTTTTTAGAATTGGTTACTGCCTAGAGCCCACTACAGATGGGATGTAGACCCACTTTTACTGACCATGATCTGGATAAGCAGAATTGAGAGCAGAAGCATAGTTGGGACTGAAACCGTATCCATTTTCATTACAATCAGAGGATTAATTCTATGTATTATGACAGTTCAATTGGCTCCACATTCCTTTAGATGCTTCTACGAGCCGCTTGAACCCAAAACAGTTGATAATGTACCTGAGGATGAGCCCCAGCAAGCGAGGACACAGTCAAAACTGTAAGTGTGCACGTGCTTTTATTAAAACCAACAAGGTGCCAAATATTCAAACGTGGGTTCATGTCTTTAATGTGCACTATTAGTGCAGTCTGTCTTCATAATAAATAATCCAGTTTAAATTAGCTTTGAATGATTAATGAATAATCTTTTCAATTTTAACAAATACCAATCATGAGTTTTCTGTGATGTCTCTTGTAGTATCTTGTCCTGCTACATTCTCCATGTACTGCACTACCCGAGTCATTCTTTGGCCAATGGAATGATGAAAGTTCTTTATATGTATATACATATATATACAGTATATATATACATATACACATACATATATATACATATACACATACATATATTTATATATACATATTTTCAGGGATGCCAGGGGCAGCGACCCGGCCGGGACGCCGTGAGGGACTGGATGTGGGTCTGCGCCCACCCTGGATCATGTGGGGGCCGCCTTCCTGGTTGCTTTGGGTGCCACGAGTTGAGGGCATGGAAGCCCTACCCTGCAAGGGCTCGTGGTTAGCGCCAGGAGGCGCCCCAATGCCTTGGGGACCTGTTGCCTCAGCACTTCTGCCACACCAGGAAGTGCTGGGGGGATGAATTAGAAGGATACCCGGAGAGCTGCCGGGAGGACAGCCGACACTTCCGCTACGCTGGGGCGTGGCCAAGAGGGGAATGCTGGGAACCACCTGGAGCTCATCCGAGAGAGTATAAAAGGGGCTGGAGTCGGGTGGAAGAAGGACAAGGCACGAGAGCAAGAGCACCTGGCTGCAGCCACTGTGGAGCTCCACAGTAAGCGGAAACACGTGACCTCCACAGTCGGAGCGGAAACACGTGACCTCCACAGTCGGCGGAGACCGCCTTCAAGCATTCACGCATGCGTTAAACAGATTGGGCTGCACCGTAAAGTGTGTGATGACGTAGCCTTTCAATACGCACGCGCACGCAGATCGGGCAGGCAACGAGAGAGGTCTGGCTGCGGCCACTGTGAGTATGGAGGAATATTTCGGACAAAATGAAATAAATAAATAAATGCGTAAATAAATAAAAGTACTGTGAAATGTGAGCATAAATAAATAAATGTATCATGAAATGATAGCATAAATAAATAAATGTGTCACGAAATATGTTTTTCGTTGCTTATTTATTTATTTCATTTTGTCCGTAACATTCCTGCAAACCGTCATGAAATACGGCTTGAAATAAAACTGTCACTTTCACTTTCGTCAAAGTTGAGAGGATGGGCTCTAACTGCGCCCTCTAGTTACTGATTGGTGAATCGATAGCACAAGAATGAATTAGAAAAATGCTTACTACTGCCGATGAAATGGATTCTGCGAAGATATTACGTATTTCAGAGAATTGAAGATTTATCGGAAGAAATTACAATGTTGGCGGCCTTTTAGACTCCGATATGGATGAAACTATTTTGAAATTATCAAAGAACAGGTGGAGCGGACTCGACTACACTCCAGTTCAGGTGACGCAGTTCCCTGCTCTGGGCGTCCATCCTTTGACATTCCAGCTGAGTCAATTGAACACCTTCTGTTATGCGGTTTAAAAGTACGACAGATTGCAGATCTATATGGTGTATCGGAGAAGACGATCACAAGGCGAATGAGCCAGTTTGATATACGGTAAACTGCAACGGCTGTATTAGTTTAGGTACTTTGACATGGAATGCCCAAAGCAGCGTCAACTAATATTTTGAACTGAGTATTTGACCCTTGTTTTACGAGTATAAAGTCAGTTGCATATTATAGCTACTTTTCAAACAACTGTACAGCTCTGATCAGTGGTAAAGTTGTTCAGTTCAAAATATTAGTTGACGCTGCTTTGGGCATTCCAAGTCAAAGTACCTAAACTAATACAGCCGTTACAGCACCATATATCAAACTGGCTCATTTGCCTTGTGATGCGTCTTCTCCGATACACCATATAGATCTGCAATCTGTCGACTTTTTAAACCGCATAACAGAAGGTGTTCTATTAACTCAGCTGGAATGTCAAAGGATGGACGTCCAGAGCAGGGAAATGCGCCACCTGATCATCTAAATCGAGTCTAAAAGGGTCACTAACATTGTAATTTCTTCCGATAAATCTTCAATTCTCTCTGAAATACGTAATATCTTCGCAGAATCCATTTCATCGGCAGTAGTAAGCATTTTTCTAATTCATTCTTGTGCTATCGATTCACCAATCAGTAACTAGAGGGCGGTTAGAGCCCACCCTCTCAACTTTGACGAAAGTGAAAGTGATAGTTTTATTTCAAGTCGTATTTCATGACGGGTTTGCAGGAATGTTACGGATTAAAATGAAATAAATAAATAAGCAAACGAAAACATATTTCGTGACACATTTATTTATTTATGCTATCATTTCATGATACATTTATTTATTTATGCTCACATTTCACAGTACTTTTATTTATTCACGATTCATTTATTTATTTAATTTTGTCCAAATATTCCTCCATATCTCAGGGTGTTTTACAAAGACGCTTTGAAATAACATTAAAAACATCACTACGAACAAATGTATTATAAATATGAACTATAGCAGCAAGCAACTTACTGTAAAAAAATTGATCAAATAGATTGGTTTAAGTGATAATAGCACATTTCCTTAATTTAAGTCTGTGGATATAAAGTTAAACTTATTTGTAAGATTAATAGCCATTGGAATAAATGAGTATTTGAACCAGTGGCTTTTATGCTCTTCATTTCTTGGCATCTGACCTGATTGCACAACTCAGAAGCAATTAAAGAATTTTAACAAGTGGACAGTAACAGCACTAAGGACAGGGACAGTCAGCGACACAGTGTTCTTTTCTTTTTTGAAAAAGGATCATACATTTCTTTAAAAACTGGTTGGATACGCTAGGTTTTATAAACCTGATGCCTTAAGACAAATGGCAGTTTTATTAATAATAACTGATGTCTAAAGATATCTTTAAACAAACACAATTTGCTCATAAGAGGGAAGTTGCAACAATAGATCAAAACGGAAAGGAAACTTTATATGATTTACATGAGTGGGAAAATAAAAACACTACATACTTTATATAATATATATATAGTACAGTACCTGCCAAATAATACAAAGAGTCCACCGCATGTGTTTCGCCCTAATTGGGGCTTATCAGGTGTGCACACCTAAGCTTCCTCTTACGGCGGTTGAACATTGGACATCAGCGTTACGCCACAAAGGCTGCTTAGTTTATTTTTTGCACGATTAATATTTTCATTTTGGTCAACTAATGTGGAACTAAAATGAATAATATACTGTAATGTCAAATTGTACATCATGCACAGTTCCGATTGGGCCGTAAAGTGGATATTTTTGTTTTTAATATTTTTTTCATTAAGCGCATGCGGTGTGTGTCACCTACGTGATTCCCGTTGCGGCCCGATCTGTGCGTGCGTGCATTGAAAGGCTACGCCGTCATCACACTTAACGGTGCGGCCCAATCTGTTTTACGCATGCGTGAATGCTTGAAGGCGGTTTCCGCCGACTGTGGAAGATCACGTGTTTCCGCTTACTGTGGAGCTCCACAGTGGCTGCAGCCAGACCCCTCTCCACGAGAGAGGTGTGGAGGCGGCCCGAGAAGAGGCATTTGTGTGACCAGAAGGGCGTGTTGGCGTCAGAGGGGGTGCCGAAAGACGATGTCCCAGGGTGCCGTGTTGGACCCTGCTGGAAGTGCTGGGGGGAAGACGACAGGGGACAGCTGGAGCCCATCCGGGTTCCTATTTAAGGGGCCACCTCCCTTCAGTCGAGGGCGGAAGTCGGGTGGAAGAGGACGGAGCTAGAGAGAGGACTGGAGGCGGCCAGGAGAAAGGCACAAAGAACTGTGAGGCCTGGACTTAGGGGGGAACGGTGCAAGAGGCAATGGGACGTGCACTGAACTGTGTAAATATAATTATATTGTAAATAAACGTGTGTTGGGTAAACAATGATGTCTGTCTGTGTGTGTCCGGTCCGAGTCCACAATATATATATATATATATATATATATATATATATATATATACACATATACAGTGGTGTGAAAAACTATTTGCCCCCTTCCTGATTTCTTATTCTTTTGCATGTTTGTCACACAAAATGTTTCTGATCATCAAACACATTTTACCATTAGTCAAATATAACACAAGTAAACACAAAATGCAGTTTTTAAATGATGGTTTTTATTATTTCTAATCGATGAATGAAACCTCTTATCTTTACAACGATTGACAAACAACACATCGTACAAATACGACCCTGATTGAAAGAAATAATGATAATCAAATCCTTGATGACAGCAACATTCAATAACACTCACAAAACAATTACTGTATATTGACAATCATGTTACGTTATTTTTAAAAAGTTCCCATTTCTTTTTCATAACTTCTACTTCTCCACTGCGATACGCGGGTATATATATAAATGTATATATATACCCCGATCTACAGTACATAATCTCGCATAGACAAGCCACACGCTGTGGCTATAATTGTAGAGTCTTAAGCCTCTAACGCCGACATTTGAGGTCTGGATTCGAGAGGGGATGTACTGAGTATGTCGTAGCACTCCGATTCATTTTACCCGCAGATCTCCTTGGTTTGGGGCGTATGAAAAATATTAGGTTAGCGAGAATCATGTTACGTTATTTTTAAAATTTTCCCTTTCTTAGCACAAGCACAGCTGAGAAGTTTGATGCATGTACTCCATAACGCGTTAAAAAAATAACGCATTTAATCACACTTTCAATTCCAAGCAAACTTGTGTCAGTGCATGATTTCCTGGTACATCCATTACACTGATGCACACATCACAGCTACAAAAATGTTAGAGTCGGAATAAAGCGCGTTCCTACGACTGATCATTTCGACTACCCGAAAAAGCCTTGATAAAAGCATGGTTTTGTGCACAATGAAAAGCAAGCAAAATTAGATGCATTACAGAAAGCAGACTTTGTGGCTCTTACTGGGGATCATTGGACTTCGTGACCGTTAGTAATTCTAATTACATCTAATTACAAAATGTTCAGTGATCACACTGTTTTAGCCTAATGTACAAAATTATTTTGGCTAATGTTACTCAGAGTTTAAAGATTAAGCTGGTCAAATTACCTTTTATGTTTCTGACTTATTTTTTTAAGAAGAAAAACTGCACTTTATGTTGAAATTTTGGTTATTATTATTTAAAGAGAATACCATTATCAGGAAGGGGCAAATAGTTTTTCACGCCACTGTATATATATACTGTATACATATATATATATACACATATATATATACATATATATATATATATATATATATATACATATATATATATATATATATATATATATATATATATATATATATATATATATATATATATATATATATATATATATATACACACATATATATACATATATATATATATATATATATATATATACTAGCAAAATACCAGGCTTCAGAGGAGAAGTAGTGTGTTAAAGAAGCAATGAAAAAGAAAAGGAAACATTTTGAAAATAACGTAACCTGATTGTCAATGTAATTGTTTTGTCACTGTTGTGAGTGATGAGTATTGCTGTCATATATATTTACACACACACACACAAACATATATATACATATCTATACATATACACATATATATACACACACACACATATACATACATATATATCTACATATATACACATACATACACACATACACACACATATATACACACACAGCTATTTCGTATCAGTGCAATACGCTGCTTGTTAAAACGGATAACTCCCGCTCTTACGTGCAAGTCTGCGTGGATATTATGAACTATCGATTTGTTCAAGTTCTATTTAAATTTTAAATAGAAGGAATTTTTATTTAGTCGACAGAAATATCTTTGGTAGGAATGGTAAAACAGAC